>NW_023493667.1:1109949-1125905 GCF_013265735.2 Oncorhynchus mykiss | reverse complement strand
GTGTGTGTGTGTGTGTGTGTGTGCGTGCGTGCGTGTGTGTGTGCGTGCGTGTGTGTGTGTGTATACAGTGCCGACATCATACAAAGGTAAAAGTAGCGATTAATACTTTTTGAGGTCGGTTCGGTTTCGGTTTGATTATAAAAAAATTATCTGGGTTTTTGGTTTTGATTCAATAATATTTTTTGCCATTAAATCTTATTTGATAGGATTTATTCTGTATCTTACCTAACTGAATTTGCTCTACTCTCCCCCTCCCTCCCTCCCTCCCTCCCTCCCTCCCTCCCTCCCTCCCTCCCTCCCTCCCTCTCTCTCCTCTCTCTCTCTCTCTCTCTCTCTCTCTCTCTCTCTCTCTCTCTCTCTCTCTCTCTCCCCCTCTCTCCTCTCCCTCTCTCTCTCTCCCTCTCTCCCCTCTCCTCTCTCTCCTCTCCCTCTCTCCTCTCTCTCCTCTCCCTCTCTCCTCTCTCCTCTCCCTCTCTCCTCTCTCCTCTGTCTCTCTCCTCTCCCCCTCTCTCGCTCTCTCTCTCTCTCCCTCTCTCTCTCTCTCTCTCTCTCTCTCTCCTCTCTCTCTCTCTCCCTCTCTCTCTCCTCTCTCTCTCTCCTCTCTCTCTCTCTCTCTGTCTCTCTCTGTCTCTCTCCTCTCCCCCTCTCTCTCCTCTCCAGAAAACAGACTCCATGCAGGACCTTCTGCTGGATGTGATAACATGGGTTGGTATCCTGCTGTCGCTGGTCTGTCTCCTCATCTGCATCTTTACATTCTGCTTCTTCAGAGGACTACAGTCAGACAGGAACACCATCCACAAGAACCTGTGTATCAGCCTCTTCATAGCAGAGTCACTGTTCTTAGTGGGCATCAACAGAGCTGACCAACCGGTGAGTGGAGGAGGGAGGGGGGACGAGGGGGGAGGAGGGGGGGTGAAGTAGGTGGTAGGAAGGGGGGAAGAGGATGGAGCAGGGGTAAAGAGGGAGGAGGAGGATGGAGGAGGGGGAGGGTGGAGGAGGATGGAGGAGGAGGAGGATGTGGTGTGTATTGTGAAGACCAAGCGGTGCGTTTATATTATCTGTCTTCTATTTCTCTCTCACTTTCTCTTGTTCCATTTTCTTCTCCTGTTTCTCTTCCTATTTCTCTCTCTCTCTTTCTGTCTCTCTTTCTTTGTCTCTCTCCCCTCTCTCTCTCTCTCTCCCCTCTTTCTCTCCCCCCTCTCTCTCTCTCTCTCTCTCTCTCTCTCTCTCCCTCTCCCTTCTTACTCACCCCTCTCTCTCTCCCTCTGTCTTTCTGTCTCTCTTTCTTTGTCTCTCTTTCTTTGTCTCTCTCCCCTCTCTCTCTCTCCCCACTCTCTCTCTCTCTCTCCCCTCTTTCTCCCCCCCCTCTCTCTCTCTCCCCTCTTACTCACCCCTCTCTCTCTCCCTCTTTCTTTCTGTCTCTCTTTGTCTGTCTCTCTTTCTTTGTCTCTCTCCCCTCTCTCTCCCCTCTCTCTCTCTCCCCTCTTACTCACCCCTCTCTCTCTCTCTCCCTCTCTCTTTCTGTCTCTCTTTCTTTGTCTCTCTCCCCTCTCTCTCCCCTCTCTCTCTCTTCCATTCCTTATCACCTGTCCTAGTCGACTTCATCAGACTTCTACTAGACACCTCCTCTGTGATGGTACTTACCTCATTAAGGGAGTGTGTGTGTGTGTGTGTGTGTGTGTGTGTGCGTGCGTGCCTGTGTGTGTGTGTGTGCGTATGTGTGTGTGTGACTCCAGTCCTGTGTTAGTTATGGGTGACTGTGTTGACTCTCCCATTAACAGCGTTGCTAGTGTCTCTCAGCTGGAGGCTGGTGTCAGCTGTTAACACCAGGGGGAAATCACAACACTGCTTACCAAATGACACCCCAATCCCTACATAGTGCACTACATTAGACCAGATCGAATACGGTAGTAGTGCACTTTTTAGGGAATCGGGTGCCATTTGGAACTCACGCAACAGGTTCTGAATCCAACATGGTGACTTAGTTATTACCTGCCTGATGTGACATCGTCTCTCAACAGCAGAGACATGATGGAAGATTAAAGACACACTTCACTATCTCTTTTTATGTAGTCTGTCTCTCTCTCTCGCTTTCTGTCTGTCTGTCTCTCTCTCTTTCTGTCTGTCTGTCTGTCTGTCTGTCTGTCTGTCTGTCTGTCTGTCTGTCTGTCTGTCTGTCTGTCTGTCTGTCTCTCTCTCTTTCTGTCTGTCTGTCTGTCTGTCTCTCTCTCTCTCGCTTTCTGTCTCTCTCTCTTTCTGTCTGTCTGTCTGTCTGTCTGTCTGTCTGTCTCTCTCTCTGTCTGTCTGTCTGTCTGTCTGTCTGTCTGTCTGTCTGTCTGTCTGTCTGTCTGTCTGTCTCTCTGTCTCTCTGTCTGTCTGTCTGTCTTTCTGTCTCTCTTTCTGTCTCTCTTTCTGTCTGTCTGTCTGTCTGTCTCTCTCTCTGGTTTTAAACCTCTCTCTCTGTCTGTCTGTCTCTCTGTCTGTCTGTCTGTCTCTCTGTCTGTCTCTCTCTCTTTCTGTTTGTCTGTCTCTTTCTCTCTCTGTCTGTCTCTCATTCGGTCTCTCTTTCTGTCTGTCTGTCTCTCTTTCTGTCTTTCTGTCTCTCTCTCTCTCTTTCTGTCTGTCTGTCTCTCTCTCTCTCTCTCTGTTTGTCTGTCTGTCTGTCTCTTTCTCTCTCTCTGGTTTTAAACCTCTCTCTCCTCTCTCTCTCTCTCTCTCCCTCTCTCTCTCTCTCTCTCTCTCTCTCTCTCATCTCCTCCAGTGCTCTCTGGTAGTCTCCCATCTAACCCCTACATCTCTCATCTCCTCATGTGTTCTCTAGTAGTCTCCCATCTAACCCCTACATCTCTCATCTCCTCATGTGTTCTCTAGTAGTCTCCCATCTAACCCCTACATCTCTCCTCTCCTCCTGTGTTCTTTAGTAGTCTCCCATCTAACCCCTACATCTCTCCTCTCCTCCTGTGTTCTCTAGTAGTCTCACATCTAACCCCTACATCTCTCTCCTCTCCTCCTGTGTTCTCTAGTAGTCTCCCATCTAACCCCTACATCTCTCATCTCCTCATGTGTTCTCTAGTAGTCTCCCATCTAACCCCTACATCTCTCATCTCCTCATGTGTTCTCTAGTAGTCTCCCATCTAACCCCTACATCTCTCCTCTCCTCCTGTGTTCTTTAGTAGTCTCCCATCTAACCCCTACATCTCTCCTCTCCTCCTGTGTTCTCTAGTAGTCTCACATCTAACCCCTACATCTCTCTCCTCTCCTCCTGTGTTCTCTAGTAGTCTCCCATCTAACCCCTACATCTCTCCTCCTGTGTTTCTCCTCCCATCTAACCCCTACATCTCTCCTCTCCTCCTGTGTTCTCTAGTAGTCTCCCATCTAACCCCTACATCTCTCCTCTCCTCCTGTGTTCTCTAGTAGTCTCACATCTAACCCCTACATCTCTCTCATCTCCTCCTGTGTTCTCTAGTAGTCTCCCATCTAACCCCTACATCTCTCCTCTCTTCCTGTGTTCTCTAGTAGTCTCCCATCTAACCCCTACATCTCTCCTCCTGTGTTCTCTAGTAGTCTCCCATCTAACCCCTACATCTCTCCTCCTGTGTTCTCTAGTAGTCTCCCATCTAACCCCTACATCTCTCCCCTCCTCCTGCGTTCTCTAGTAGTCTCCCGTCTAACCCCTACATCTCTCCTCTCCTCCTGTGTTCTCTAGTAGTCTCCCATCTAACCCCTACATCTCTCCTCTCCTCCTGTGTTCTCTAGTAGTCTCCCGTCTAACCCCTACATCTCTCCTCTCCTCCTGTTTTCTCTAGTAGTCTCCCGTCTAACCCCTACATCTCTCCTCTCCTCCTGTGTTCTCTAGTAGTCTCCCGTCTAACCCCTACATCTCTCCTCCTGTGTTCTCTAGTAGTCTCCCGTCTAACCCCTACATCTCTCCTATCCTCCTGCGTTATCTAGTAGTCTCCCGTCTAACCCCTACATCTCTCCTCCTGTGTTCTCTAGTAGTCTCCCATCTAACCCCTACATCTCTCCCCTCCTCCTGCGTTCTCTAGTAGTCTCCCGTCTAACCCCTACATCTCTCTCATCTCCTCCTGTGTTCTCTAGTAGTCTCCCATCTAACCCCTACATCTCTCCTCTCCTCCTGTGTTCTCTAGTAGTCTCCCATCTAACCCCTACATCTCTCCTCCTGTGTTCTCTAGTAGTCTCCCATCTAACCCCTACATCTCTCCTCCTGTGTTCTCTAGTAGTCTCCCGTCTAACCCCTACATCTCTCCTCCTGTGTTCTCTAGTAGTCTCCCGTCTAACCCCTACATCTCTCCTCTCCTCCTGTGTTCTCTAGTAGTCTCCCATCTAACCCCTACATCTCTCCTCCTGTGTTCTCTAGTAGTCTCCCGTCTAACCCCTACATCTCTCCTCTCCTCCTGTGTTCTCTAGTAGTCTCCCGTCTAACCCCTACATCTCTCCTCTCCTCCTGTGTTCTCTAGTAGTCTCCCGTCTAACCCCTACATCTCTCCTCCTGTGTTCTCTATTAGTCTCCCGTCTAACCCCTACATCTCTCCTCTCCTCCTGCGTTATCTAGTAGTCTCCCATCTAACCCCTAAATCTCTCCTCATGTGTTCTCTAGTAGTCTCCCATCTAACCCCTACATCTCTCCTCTCCTCCTGCGTTCTCTAGTAGTCTCCCGTCTAACCCCTACATCTCTCCTCTCCTCCTGTGTTCTCTAGTAGTCTCGCTTCTAACCCCTACATCTCTCCTCTCCTCCTGTGTTCTCTAGTAGTCTCCCATCTAACCCCTACATCTCTCCTCCTGCGTTCTCTAGTAGTCTCCCATCTAACCCCTACATCTCTCCTCCTGTGTTCTCTAGTAGTCTCCCGTCTAACCCCTACATCTCTCCTCTCCTCCTGTGTTCTCTAGTAGTCTCCCGTCTAACCCCTACATCTCTCCTCCTGTGTTTTCTAGTAGTCTCCCGTCTAACCCCTACATCTCTCCTCTCCTCCTGCGTTATCTAGTAGTCTCCCATCTAACCCCTACATCTCTCCTCCTGTGTTCTCTAGTAGTCTCTCATCTAACCCCTACATCTCTCCCCTCCTCCTGCATTCTCTAGTAGTCTCCCGTCTAACCCCTACATCTCTCCTCTCCTCCTGTGTTCTCTAGTAGTCTCCCGTCTAACCCCTACATCTCTCCTCTCCTCCTGCGTTATCTAGTAGTCTCCCATCTAACCCCTACATCTCTCCTCCTGTGTTCTCTAGTAGTCTCCCATCTAACCCCTACATCTCTCCCCTCCTCCTGTGTTCTCTAGTAGTCTCCCGTCTAACCCCTACATCTCTCCTCCTGTGTTCTCTAGTAGTCTCCCGTCTAACTCCTACATCTCTCCTCTCCTCCTGTGTTCTCTAGTAGTCTCCCATCTAACCCCTACATCTCTCCTCCTGTGTTCTCTAGTAGTCTCCCATCTAACCCCTACATCTCTCCCCTCCTCCTGCGTTCTCTAGTAGTCTCCCGTCTAACCCCTACATCTCTCCTCCTGTGTTCTCTAGTAGTCTCCCATCTAACCCCTACATCTCTCCCCTCCTCCTGCGTTCTCTAGTAGTCTCCCGTCTAACCCCTACATCTCTCCTCTCCTCCTGTTTTCTCTAGTAGTCTCCCGTCTAACCCCTACATCTCTCCTCTCCTCCTGTGTTCTCTAGTAGTCTCCCGTCTAACCCCTACATCTCTCCTCCTGTGTTCTCTAGTAGTCTCCCGTCTAACCCCTACATCTCTCCTATCCTCCTGCGTTATCTAGTAGTCTCCCGTCTAACCCCTACATCTCTCCTCCTGCGTTCTCTAGTAGTCTCCCGTCTAACCCCTACATCTCTCTCATCTCCTCCTGTGTTCTCTAGTAGTCTCCCGTCTAACCCCTACATCTCTCCTCTCCTCCTGTGTTCTCTAGTAGTCTCCCATCTAACCCCTACATCTCTCCTCTCCTCCTGTGTTCTCTAGTAGTCTCCCGTCTAACCCCTACATCTCTCCTCTCCTCCTGTTTTCTCTAGTAGTCTCCCGTCTAACCCCTACATCTCTCCTCTCCTCCTGTGTTCTCTAGTAGTCTCCCGTCTAACCCCTACATCTCTCCTCCTGTGTTCTCTAGTAGTCTCCCGTCTAACCCCTACATCTCTCCTATCCTCCTGCGTTATCTAGTAGTCTCCCGTCTAACCCCTACATCTCTCCTCCTGTGTTCTCTAGTAGTCTCCCATCTAACCCCTACATCTCTCCCCTCCTCCTGCGTTCTCTAGTAGTCTCCCGTCTAACCCCTACATCTCTCTCATCTCCTCCTGTGTTCTCTAGTAGTCTCCCATCTAACCCCTACATCTCTCCTCTCCTCCTGTGTTCTCTAGTAGTCTCCCATCTAACCCCTACATCTCTCCTCCTGTGTTCTCTAGTAGTCTCCCATCTAACCCCTACATCTCTCCTCCTGTGTTCTCTAGTAGTCTCCCGTCTAACCCCTACATCTCTCCTCCTGTGTTCTCTAGTAGTCTCCCGTCTAACCCCTACATCTCTCCTCTCCTCCTGTGTTCTCTAGTAGTCTCCCATCTAACCCCTACATCTCTCCTCCTGTGTTCTCTAGTAGTCTCCCGTCTAACCCCTACATCTCTCCTCTCCTCCTGTGTTCTCTAGTAGTCTCCCGTCTAACCCCTACATCTCTCCTCTCCTCCTGTGTTCTCTAGTAGTCTCCCGTCTAACCCCTACATCTCTCCTCCTGTGTTCTCTATTAGTCTCCCGTCTAACCCCTACATCTCTCCTCTCCTCCTGCGTTATCTAGTAGTCTCCCATCTAACCCCTAAATCTCTCCTCATGTGTTCTCTAGTAGTCTCCCATCTAACCCCTACATCTCTCCTCTCCTCCTGCGTTCTCTAGTAGTCTCCCGTCTAACCCCTACATCTCTCCTCTCCTCCTGTGTTCTCTAGTAGTCTCGCTTCTAACCCCTACATCTCTCCTCTCCTCCTGTGTTCTCTAGTAGTCTCCCATCTAACCCCTACATCTCTCCTCCTGCGTTCTCTAGTAGTCTCCCATCTAACCCCTACATCTCTCCTCCTGTGTTCTCTAGTAGTCTCCCGTCTAACCCCTACATCTCTCCTCTCCTCCTGTGTTCTCTAGTAGTCTCCCGTCTAACCCCTACATCTCTCCTCCTGTGTTTTCTAGTAGTCTCCCGTCTAACCCCTACATCTCTCCTCTCCTCCTGCGTTATCTAGTAGTCTCCCATCTAACCCCTACATCTCTCCTCCTGTGTTCTCTAGTAGTCTCTCATCTAACCCCTACATCTCTCCCCTCCTCCTGCATTCTCTAGTAGTCTCCCGTCTAACCCCTACATCTCTCCTCTCCTCCTGTGTTCTCTAGTAGTCTCCCGTCTAACCCCTACATCTCTCCTCTCCTCCTGCGTTATCTAGTAGTCTCCCATCTAACCCCTACATCTCTCCTCCTGTGTTCTCTAGTAGTCTCCCATCTAACCCCTACATCTCTCCCCTCCTCCTGTGTTCTCTAGTAGTCTCCCGTCTAACCCCTACATCTCTCCTCCTGTGTTCTCTAGTAGTCTCCCGTCTAACTCCTACATCTCTCCTCTCCTCCTGTGTTCTCTAGTAGTCTCCCATCTAACCCCTACATCTCTCCTCCTGTGTTCTCTAGTAGTCTCCCATCTAACCCCTACATCTCTCCCCTCCTCCTGCGTTCTCTAGTAGTCTCCCGTCTAACCCCTACATCTCTCCTCCTGTGTTCTCTAGTAGTCTCCCATCTAACCCCTACATCTCTCCCCTCCTCCTGCGTTCTCTAGTAGTCTCCCGTCTAACCCCTACATCTCTCCTCTCCTCCTGTTTTCTCTAGTAGTCTCCCGTCTAACCCCTACATCTCTCCTCTCCTCCTGTGTTCTCTAGTAGTCTCCCGTCTAACCCCTACATCTCTCCTCCTGTGTTCTCTAGTAGTCTCCCGTCTAACCCCTACATCTCTCCTATCCTCCTGCGTTATCTAGTAGTCTCCCGTCTAACCCCTACATCTCTCCTCCTGCGTTCTCTAGTAGTCTCCCGTCTAACCCCTACATCTCTCTCATCTCCTCCTGTGTTCTCTAGTAGTCTCCCATCTAACCCCTACATCTCTCCTCTCCTCCTGTGTTCTCTAGTAGTCTCCCATCTAACCCCTACATCTCTCCTCCTGTGTTCTCTAGTAGTCTCCCATCTAACCCCTACATCTCTCCTCCTGTGTTCTCTAGTAGTCTCCCGTCTAACCCCTACATCTCTCCTCCTGTGTTCTCTAGTAGTCTCCCGTCTAACCCCTACATCTCTCCTCTCCTCCTGTGTTCTCTAGTAGTCTCCCATCTAACCCCTACATCTCTCCTCCTGTGTTCTCTAGTAGTCTCCCGTCTAACCCCTACATCTCTCCTCTCCTCCTGTGTTCTCTAGTAGTCTCCCGTCTAACCCCTACATCTCTCCTCTCCTCCTGTGTTCTCTAGTAGTCTCCCGTCTAACCCCTACATCTCTCCTCCTGTGTTCTCTATTAGTCTCCCGTCTAACCCCTACATCTCTCCTCTCCTCCTGCGTTATCTAGTAGTCTCCCATCTAACCCCTACATCTCTCCTCATGTGTTCTCTAGTAGTCTCCCATCTAACCCCTACATCTCTCCTCTCCTCCTGCGTTCTCTAGTAGTCTCCCGTCTAACCCCTACATCTCTCCTCTCCTCCTGTGTTCTCTAGTAGTCTCGCTTCTAACCCCTACATCTCTCCTCTCCTCCTGTGTTCTCTAGTAGTCTCCCATCTAACCCCTACATCTCTCCTCCTGCGTTCTCTAGTAGTCTCCCATCTAACCCCTACATCTCTCCTCCTGTGTTCTCTAGTAGTCTCCCGTCTAACCCCTACATCTCTCCTCTCCTCCTGTGTTCTCTAGTAGTCTCCCGTCTAACCCCTACATCTCTCCTCCTGTGTTTTCTATTAGTCTCCCGTCTAACCCCTACATCTCTCCTCTCCTCCTGCGTTATCTAGTAGTCTCCCATCTAACCCCTACATCTCTCCTCTCCTCCTGCGTTCTCTAGTAGTCTCCCGTCTAACCCCTACATCTCTCCTCTCCTCCTGTGTTCTCTAGTAGTCTCCCGTCTAACCCCTACATCTCTCCTCCTGTGTTCTCTATTAGTCTCCCGTCTAACCCCTACATCTCTCCTCTCCTCCTGCGTTATCTAGTAGTCTCCCATCTAACCCCTACATCTCTCCTCATGTGTTCTCTAGTAGTCTCCCATCTAACCCCTACATCTCTCCCCTCCTCCTGCGTTCTCTAGTAGTCTCCCGTCTAACCCCTACATCTCTCCTCTCCTCCTGTGTTCTCTAGTAGTCTCGCTTCTAACCCCTACATCTCTCCTCTCCTCCTGTGTTCTCTAGTAGTCTCCCATCTAACCCCTACATCTCTCCTCCTGCGTTCTCTAGTAGTCTCCCATCTAACCCCTACATCTCTCCTCCTGTGTTCTCTAGTAGTCTCCCGTCTAACCCCTACATCTCTCCTCTCCTCCTGTGTTCTCTAGTAGTCTCCCGTCTAACCCCTACATCTCTCCTCCTGTGTTCTCTAGTAGTCTCCCATCTAACCCCTACATCTCTCCTCCTGTGTTCTCTAGTAGTCTCCCATCTAACCCCTACATCTCTCCCCTCCTCCTGCATTCTCTAGTAGTCTCCCGTCTAACCCCTACATCTCTCCTCTCCTCCTGTGTTCTCTAGTAGTCTCCCGTCTAACCCCTACATCTCTCCTCTCCTCCTGCGTTATCTAGTAGTCTCCCATCTAACCCCTACATCTCTCCTCCTGTGTTCTCTAGTAGTCTCCCATCTAACCCCTACATCTCTCCCCTCCTCCTGTGTTCTCTAGTAGTCTCCCGTCTAACCCCTACATCTCTCCTCCTGTGTTCTCTAGTAGTCTCCCGTCTAACTCCTACATCTCTCCTCTCCTCCTGTGTTCTCTAGTAGTCTCCCGTCTAACCCCTACATCTCTCCTCCTGTGTTCTCTAGTAGTCTCCCGTCTAACCCCTACATCTCTCCTCCTGCGTTCTCTAGTAGTCTCCCGTCTAACCCCTACATCTCTCCTCTCCTCCTGTGTTCTCTAGTAGTCTCCCATCTAACCCCTACATCTCTCCTCTCCTCCTGTGTTCTCTAGTAGTCTCCCGTCTAACCCCTACATCTCTCCTCTCCTCCTGTTTTCTCTAGTAGTCTCCCATCTAACCCCTACATCTCTCCTCCTGTGTTCTCTAGTAGTCTCCCGTCTAACCCCTACATCTCTCCTCTCCTCCAGATTGCGTGTGCCGTCTTCGCGGCCCTGCTCCATTTCTTCTTCCTGTCTGCGTTTACCTGGATGTTCCTAGAGGGGGTTCAGCTGTACATCATGCTAGTGGAGGTGTTTGAATCAGAGCACTCCAGAACCAAGTACTTCTACCTGGCTGGGTACGGGGTTCCTGCTGTTATAGTGGCCGTCTCCGCTGCCGTGGACTACAGGAGCTACGGCACAGACAGAGTGTGAGTAGGGAGGGAGGGAGGGAGGGAGGGAGGGGGGGAGGGAGGGAGGGAGGGAGGGAGGGAGGGAGGGAGGGAGGGAGGGCGGGAGGGAGGGGGAGGGGGGGAGGGAGTGAGGGAGGGAGGAGGGAGGGAGGGAGGGAGTGAGGGAGGGAGGGAGGGAGGGAGGGAGGGAGGGAGGGAGGGAGGGAGGGAGGGCGGGAGGGAGGGAGGGAGGGAGGGAGGGAGGGAGGGAGGGAGGGAGGGAGGGAGGGGGGGAGGGAGTGAGGGAGGGAGGAGGGAGGGAGTGAGGGAGGGGGGGGAGGGAGGGAGGGAGGGGGGGAGGGAGGGAGGGAGGGAGGAAGTGGGGGAGGGGGGGAGGGAGGGAGGGAGGGGGGGAGGGAGAGACAGAGAGGGGGGATGGGAGGGAGGGAGGGAGGGAGGGAGGGAGGCAGGGAGGGAGGGAGGGAGGGAGGGAGGGGGGGAGGGAGGGAGGGAGGGAGGGAGGGAGGGAGGGAGGGAGGGAGGGAGGGAGGGAGGGAGGGCGGGCGGGAGGGAGGGAGGGAGGGAGGGAGGGAGGGGGAGGGAGGGAGGGAGGGGGGGAGGGAGTGAGGGAGGGAGGAGGGAGGGAGGGAGGGAGTGAGGGAGGGGGGGGGAGGGAGGGAGGGAGGGAGGGAGGAAGTGGGGGAGGGGGGGAGGGAGGGAGGGAGGGGGGAGGGAGGGAGGGAGTGAGGGAGGGGGGGAGGGAGCGAGAAAGAGAGGGGGGGATGGGAGGGAGGGAGGGAGGGATATGTTTAACCAGCTGTTATAGTGACTGTGGGAGGGAGGGAAGGAGGAGGAAGGAGGAGGAGGGGGAGGGGGCATGGGAGGAAGGGATATGGTTAACCAGATGTTATAGTGGCTGTGGGAGGGAGGGAGGGAGGGAGGGAGGGAGGGAGGGAGGGATATGGTTAACCAGATGTTATAGTGGTTGTGGGAGGGAGGGAAGGAGGAGGAAGGAGGATGGGGGGGGCATGGGAGGATGGGATATGGTTAACCAGATGTTATAGTGGCTGCTATATTGGACTATGGGAGTTACGGAAAGGACAGTGAGTATATATTGTATAGTAGAGTATTATATAGTATATTAGTATAATATAGTAGTAGTAGTAGTAGTATATGGTAAAGTAGTATAATATAGTAAAGTAGTATACTATAGTATAGTATTATAATATAGTATAGTAGTATAATATAGTAATATAGTATACTATATCGGAGTATAATTTAGTAAAGTAGTATAGTGTAGTATTATAATATAGTATAGTAGTATAATATAGTAAAGTGGTATAATATAGTAAAGTAGTATAATAAAGTAAAGTAGTATAATATAGTATAGTAGTATATTATAGCAGTAGAGTATAATGTAGTATCAGAGTATAATATAGTAAAGTAGTATAGTATAGTATTATAATATAGTATAGTAGTATATTATAGCAGTAGAGTATAATGTAGTATCGGAGTATAATTTAGTAAATTAGTATAGTATAGTATTATAATATAGTATAGTAGTATATTATAGCAGTAGAGTATAATGTAGTATCGGAGTATAATTTAGTAAAGTAGTATAGTATAGTATTATAATATAGTATAGTAGTATATTATAGCAGTAGAGTATAATGTAGTATACAGTAGTATAATATAGTAAAGTAGTATAATATAGTAAAATAGTATATATAGTATAGTAGTAGAGTATAATATAGTATTGTAGTATAATATAGTATAGTAGTATAATATAGCAAATATAGCAAAGTAGTATAGAATAGTGTATAGTATAGTGCACTATAGTAGTATAGTGTATTATAGTATTACAATATAGTATTGTAGTATATTATAGTATAGTATAATATAGTGGAGTATTGCTTTGTATAGTAAAGTATAGTATAGTATAGTGGTATATCACAGTAATATAGTGTGGTAGTACAGTATGGTATTATTGTTTGGTATTATAGTACCATACTATACTTTTATTGTATAGTGTAATATATATAATACTAGTATAATATAGTATAGTATAGTATAGTATAGTGGTATAGCAGTTTAGTATAGTATAATATATATAATCCCAGTATAATATAGTATAGTACAGTATAGTGGTATAGCAGTTTAGTATAGTATAATATATATAATCCCAGTATAATATAGTATAGTACAGTATAGTGGTATAGCAGTTTAGTATAGTATAATATATATAATCCCAGTATAATATAGTACAGTATAGTATAGTGGTATAGCAGTTTAGTATAGTATAATATATATAATCCCAGTATAATATAGTACAGTATAGTATAGTGGTATAGCAGTTTAGTATAGTATAATATATATAATCCCAGTATAATATAGTACAGTATAGTATAGTGGTATAGCAGTTTAGTATAGTATAATATATATAATCCCAGTATAATATAGTATAGTACAGTATAGTGGTATAGCAGTTTAGTATAGTATAATATATATAATACCAGTAGAATATAGTATAGTATAGTATAGTGGTATAGCAGTTTAGTATAGTATAATATATATAATACCAGTATAATATAGTATAGTATAGTATAGTGGTATAGCAGTTTAGTATAGTATAATATATATAATCCCAGTATAATATAGTATAGTATAGTATAGTGGTATAGCAGTTTAGTATAGTATAATATATATAATCCCAGTATAATATAGTATAGTATAGTATAGTGGTATAGCAGTTTAGTATAGTATAATATATATAATCCCAGTATAATATAGTATAGTACAGTATAGTGGTATAGCAGTTTAGTATAGTATAATATATATAATCCCAGTATAATATAGTATAGTATAGTATAGTGGTATAGCAGTTTAGTATAGTATAATATATATAATCCCAGTATAATATAGTATAGTATAGTGGTATAGCAGTTTAGTATAGTATAATATATATAATACCAGTATAATATAGTATAGTACAGTATAGTGGTATAGCAGTTTAGTATAGTATAATATATATAATCCCAGTATAATATAGTATAGTATAGTATAGTGGTATAGCAGTTTAGTATAGTATAATATATATAATCCCAGTATAATATAGTATAGTATAGTATAGTGGTATAGCAGTTTAGTATAGTATAATATATATAATCCCAGTATAATATAGTATAGTATAGTATAGTGGTATAGCAGTTTAGTATAGTATAATATATAATAATAATATAGTATAGTGGTGAAGTATAGTATAGTAGTATAGTATGGTTTTATTGTATAGTATAATATATATAATCCCAGTATAATATAGTATAGTATAGTATAGTGGTATAGCAGTTTAGTATAGTGTAATATATATAATCCCAGTATAATATAGTATAGTATAGTATAGTGGTATAGCAGTTTAGTATAGTATAATATATATAATCCCAGTATAATATAGTATAGTATAGTATAGTGGTATAGCAGTTTAGTATAGTATAATATATATAATCCCAGTATAATATAGTATAGTATAGTATAGTGGTATAGCAGTTTAGTATAGTATAATATATATAATCCCAGTATAATATAGTATAGTATAGTATAGTGGTATAGCAGTTTAGTATAGTATAATATATATAATCCCAGTATAATATAGTATAGTATAGTATAGTGGTATAGCAGTTTAGTATAGTATAATATATATAATCCCAGTATAATATAGTATAGTATAGTATAGTGGTATAGCAGTTTAGTATAGTATAATATATATAATCCCAGTATAATATAGTATAGTATAGTATAGTGGTATAGCAGTTTAGTATAGTATAATATATATAATCCCAGTATAATATAGTATAGTATAGTATAGTGGTATAGCAGTTTAGTATAGTATAATATATATAATCCCAGTATAATATAGTATAGTATAGTATAGTGGTATAGCAGTTTAGTATAGTATAATATATATAATCCCAGTATAATATAGTATAGTATAGTATAGTGGTATAGCAGTTTAGTATAGTATAATATATATAATCCCAGTATAATATAGTATAGTATAGTATAGTGGTATAGCAGTTTAGTATAGTATAATATATATAATACTAGTATAATATAGTATAGTATAGTATAGTGGTATAGCAGTTTAGTATAGTATAATATATATAATCCCAGTATAATATAGTATAGTATAGTATAGTGGTATAGCAGTTTAGTATAGTATAATATATATAATCCCAGTATAATATAGTATAGTATAGTATAGTGGTATAGCAGTTTAGTATAGTATAATATATATAATACTAGTATAATATAGTATAATATAGTATAGTGGTATAGCAGTTTAGTATAGTATAATATATAATAATAATATAGTGTAGTGGTGAAGTATAGTAAAGTAGTATAGTATGGTTTTATAGTATAGTATAATATTTAAAAGTAGTATAGTATAGTAGTATAGTATGGTTTTATAGTATAGTATAATATTTAAAAGTAGTATAGTATAGTAGTATAGTATGGTTTTATAGTATAGTATAATATTTAAAAGTAGTATAGTATAGTAGTATAGTATGGTTTTATAGTATAGTATAATATTTAAAAGTAGTATAGTATAGTAGTATAGTAGGGTTTTATAGTATAGTATAATATTTAAAAGTAGTATAGTATAGTAGTATAGTATGGTTTTATAGTATAGTATAATATTTAAAAGTAGTATAGTATAGTAGTATAGTATGGTTTTATAGTATAGTATAATATTTAAAAGTAGTATAGTATAGTAGTATAGTAGGGTTTTATAGTATAGTATAATATTTAAAAGTAGTATAGTATAGTAGTATAGTATGGTTTTATAGTATAGTATAATATTTAAAAGTAGTATAGTATAGTAGTATAGTAGGGTTTTATAGTATAGTATAATATTTAAAAGTAGTATAGTATAGTAGTATAGTATGGTTTTATAGTATAGTATAATATTTAAAAGTAGTATAGTATAGTAGTATAGTATGGTTTTATAGTATAGTATAATATTTAAAAGTAGTATAGTATAGTAGTATAGTATGGTTTTATAGTATAGTATAATATTTAAAAGTAGTATAGTATAGTAGTATAGTAGGGTTTTATAGTATAGTATAATATTTAAAAGTAGTATAGTATAGTAGTATAGTATGGTTTTATAGTATAGTATAATATTTAAAAGTAGTATAGTATAGTAGTATAGTAGGGTTTTATAGTATAGTATAATATTTAAAAGTAGTATAGTATAGTAGTATAGTAGGGTTTTATAGTATAGTATAATATTTAAAAGTAGTATAGTATAGTAGTATAGTAGGGTTTTATAGTATAGTATAATATTTAAAAGTAGTATAGTATAGTAGTATAGTAGGGTTTTATAGTATAGTATAATATTTAAAAGTAGTATAGTATAGTGGTGTAGAGTATTATAGTCGTTTAGTATAGTATATTTGTGGGCCACTAGGACCATCACACGTACTCACACACACACACACAA
>NW_023493667.1:1102449-1104949 GCF_013265735.2 Oncorhynchus mykiss | reverse complement strand
CCCCCCTCTCTCCCTCTCTCTCTCTCTATCCCCCTCTCTCTCTCCCCCCCTCTCTCTCGCTCTCTCTCTCTCTCCCCCTCTCTCTCGCTCTCTCTCCCCCCTCTCTATCCCCCCCTCTCTCTCTCTCTCCCCCTCTCTCTCTCTCTCCCCTCTCCCTCTCTATCTCTCTCTCCCCCTCTCTCTCTCTCTCTCCCCTTCTCTCTCTCCCTAACCCCATCTCTCTCTCTCTCTCTCTCTCTCTCTCTCTCTCTCTCTCTATCTCTCTCCCTCTCTCTCTGTCTCTCCCCCCTCTCTCTCTCCCCCCTCTCTTTCTCTCTCCCCCCTCTCTCTCTCTCCCCCCCTTTCTGTCTCTCTCTATCTCTCTCCCTCTCTCTCTGTCTCTCCCCCCTCTCTCTCTCCCCCCTCTCTTTCTCTCTCCCCCCTCCCTCCCTTTCTGTCTCTCTCTATCTCTCTCCCTCTCTCTCTGTCTCTCCCCCCTCTCTCTCTCCCCCCTCTCTTTCTCTCTCCCCCCTCCCTCCCTTTCTGTCTCTCTCTGTCTCTCCCCCCTCTCTCTCTCCCCCCTCTCTTTCTCTCTCCCCCCTCCCTCCCTTTCTGTCTCTCCCTCTCTCTCTCCCTCTCTATCTCTCTCTCTCTCTCTCTCTCTGTCTCTCCCCTCTCCCTCTCTCTCCCTCTCTCTCTGCAGGTGTTGGTTGCGGTTGGACACATATTTTATATGGAGTTTCATAGGCCCTGCCACGCTCATAATAATGGTAAGACACACACACACACACACACACTGTATATTCCTACTTTGAAAAAGAACTGGGTTTTAAGTAGTGCTTAATCTGTGTGAATGTATGCAGGGACTTTATTATACTGTAAGAAGAGAGAGCTGATACTGTGGCTATATACCTTAATAATAATTATGATACTGTGGCTATATACCTTAATAATAATTATGTTACTGTGGCTATATACTTTAATAATAATTATGTTACTGTGGTTATATACCTTAATAATAATTATGATACTGTGGTTATATACCTTAATAATAATTATGATACTGTGGTTATATACCTTAATAATAATTATGATACTGTGGTTATATACCTTAATAATAATTATGATACTGTGGTTATATATCTTAATAATAATTATGATACTGTGGCTATATACCTTAATAATAATTATGATACTGTGGTTATATACCTTAATAATAATTATGTTACTGTGGTTCTATAACTCCATAATAATTCTGGTTCTGTGGTTATATAAGTCCATAATAATTCTGGTTCTGTGGTTCTATAACTCCATAATAATTCTGGTTCCGTGATTTTATAACTCCATAATAATTCTGGTTCTGTGGTTCTATAAGTCCATAATAATTATGGTTCTGTGGTTCTATAACGCCATAATAATTCTGGTTCTGTGGTTTTATAAGTCCATAATAATTCTGGTTCCGTGATTCTATAACTCCATAATAATTCTGGTTCTGTGGTTCTATAACTCCATAATAATTCTGGTTCTGTGGTTCTATAACTCCATAATAATTCTGGTTCTGTGGTTCTATAACTCCATAATAATTCTGGTTCTGTGGTTCTATAACTCCATAATAATTCCTTCTCCAGGATTTTAGTATATATTTCTCATCCATACCTCTCATATGGAACACCTACAGTGGGGCAAAAAAGTATTTAGTCAGCCACCAATTGTGCAAGTTCTCCCACTTAAAAAGATGAGAGAGGCCTGTAATCCATCATAGGTACACTTCAACTATGACAGACAAAATGAGAAGAAAAAAATCCAGAAAATCACATTGTAGGATTTTTTATGAATTTATTTGCAAATGATGGTGGAAAATAAGTATTTGGTCAATAACAAAAGTTTATCTCATTACTTTGTTGGCAATGACAGAAGTCAAACACTTTTTTGCCCCACTGTGTATGTATTCATCAGTAGCACACAGAACATAGTGGCGTGTGTAGTGAATAGGATGACAGAACATAGTGGTGTGTGTAGTGAATAGGATGACAGAACATAGTGGCGTGTGTAGTGAATAGGATGACAGAACATAGTGGCGTGTGTAGTGAATAGGATGACAGAACATAGTGGCGTGTGTAGTGAATAGGATGACAGAACATAGTGGCGTGTGTAGTGAATAGGATGACAGAACATAGTGGCGTGTGTAGTGAATAGGATGACAGAACATAGTGGTGTGTGTAGTGAATAGGATGACAGAACATAGTGGTGTGTGTAGTGAATAGGATGACAGAACATAGTGGCGTGTGTAGTGAATAGGATGACAGAACATAGTGGCGTGTGTAGTGAATAGGATGACAGAACATAGTGGCGTGTGTAGTGAATAGGATGACAGAACATAGTGGCGTGTGTAGTGAATAGGATGACAGAACATAGTGGTGTGTGTAGTGAATAGGATGACAGAACATAGTGGTGTGTGTAGTGAATAGGATGACAGAACATAGTGGCGTGTGTAGTGAATAGGATGACAGAACATAGTGGC
>NW_023493667.1:1097449-1099949 GCF_013265735.2 Oncorhynchus mykiss | reverse complement strand
GACGCTACAAGCTCGGCACACCTGTATTTGGGGAGTTTCTCCCCTTGTTCTCTGCAGATCCTCTCAAGCTCTGCCAGGTTGGATGGGGAGCGACGCCTCATAGCTATGTTCAGGTCTCTCCAGAGATGTTCGATCGGGTTCAAGTCCGGGCTCTGGCTGGGAAACTCAAGGACATTCAGAGACTTGTCTCGAAGCCACTCCTGCATTGTCTTGGCTGTGTGCTTAGGGTTGTTGTCCTGTTGGAAGGTGGAACGTCGCCCCAGTCTGTGGCCCTGAGCACTTTGGAGCAGGTTTTCATCCAGGATCTCTCTTTGCTCCGTTCATGTTTCCCTCGATCCTGACTAGTATTGAAATGATATTATACTGTCTCATAGACAAGCTATGTTTCATGCCATTCAATGTTGAAATCCTGACGTGTGTGTGTGTGTGTGTGTGTTTCAGCTGAACGTCATCTTCCTGGGTATCGCCCTCTATAAGATGTTCCACCATACAGCTATCCTCAAACCAGACTCTGGGTGCCTGGACAACATCAAGTAAGTCTGCATGAATGTGTGTGTGTGTGTGTGTGTGTGTGTGTGTGTGTGTGTGTGTGTGTGTGTGTGTGTGTGTGTGTGTGTGTGTGTGTGTGTGTGTGTGTGTATGTGTGTGTGTGTTCATGCTTTAGTCACTTTGTCATTATTTAGTCACTATGTCATTATTTAGTCACTATGTCATTATTTAGTCACTTGGTCATTATTTAGTCACTATGTCATTATTTAGTCACTATGTCATTATTTAGTCACTGTCATTATGTCATTATTTAGTCACTATGTCATTATGTCATTATTTAGTCACTATGTCATTATGTCATTATTTAGTCACTATGTCATTATTTAGTCACTGTCATTATGTCATTATTTAGTCACTATGTCATTATGTCATTATTTAGTCACTATGTCATTATGTCATTATTTAGTCACTATGTCATTATTTAGTCACTATGTCATTATGTCATTATTTAGTCACTATGTCATTATTTCATTATTTAGTCACTATGTCATTATTTAGTCACTATGTCATTATGTCATTATTTAGTCACTATGTCATTATTTAGTCACTATGTCATTATTTAGTATCTATGTCAATATTTAGTTACTATGTCGTTATGTCCACCATTCACTATGTCACATCTCCTCATTAAGATATCTACATTGTGAAACAATATATCTATCCCAAATGGCACCCTATTCCCTACGTAGTGCACTACTTTTGACCAGAGCCCTATGGCACCCTAGTCCCTAGTAGTAGTGCACTATATAGGGACCAGGGTACCATTTGGTACAGAGTGACTGTGTAATGACTGCAGTTGCCTGTTATAACTCTGACTACAGTCCAGTCAGAACTCTATTGGCAGAGTATGGCTGTCAAAGGGCTTAGTTTAACTCAAACAATATGTCTGAGACTGAGGGTTGGGAGGGGGATAAGAGACCAGAGGGGATTAGATAGAGACAGAGAGGGAGGGGGATAAGAGACCAGAGGGGATTAGATAGAGACAGAGAGGGGGGGTTGGAGAGAGACCAGAGGGGATTAGATAGAGACAGAGAGGGGGGGGTGGAGAGAGACCAGAGGGGATTAGATAGAGACAGAGAGGGGGGGTTGGAGAGAGACCAGAGGGGATTAGATAGAGACAGAGAGGGGGGGTTGGAGAGAGACCAGAGGGGATTAGATAGAGACAGAGAGGGGGGGGTGGAGAGAGACCAGAGGGGATTAGATAGAGACAGAGAGGGGGGGTTGGAGAGAGACCGAGAGAGAAAGAGAGAAACATTCAGAGAGAGGTGGGGGGTTGGAAATAGACCGAGAGGGGGGGGGGTTGGAGAGAGACCGAGAGGGGGGGTTGGAGAGAGACCGAGAGAGAAAGTGAGAGAAATTCAGAGAGAGAGAGAGACAGACAGACAGACAGACAGACAGACAGAGAGAGAGAGAGAGAAAGAGACATACAGATAGACAGAGAGAGAGAGAGACATACAGAGAGAGAGAGACAGACAGAGAGGGAGAGACATACAGAGAGAGAGAGAGAGAGACATAGAGAGAGAGAGAGAGAGACAGACAGACAGACAGACAGACAGAGAGAGAGAGAGAGAAAGAGACAGACAGATAGACAGAGAGAGAGAGAGACATACAGAGAGAGAGAGACAGACAGAGAGGGAGAGACATACAGAGAGAGAGAGAGAGAGACATAGAGAGAGAGAGAGAGAGAGAGACACTCTACACTCTACACACTCTACATACTCTACACACACACAATAAAAACGGTGCACACCACCACTGACTTTACTGATCGCTACTTTACCGAGGAGGAAATGTACTTGAGTTGAGTTTATAAATAGCGAGGCAGCACACATCTGCCTGTTGGCGCGGTCTCCTTGTACTTCTTGTGTTGCTGACTGACTCGATAAATAAGAAATGTCTTCTCACTTTTTAGCATTTTCATTGCTTGAGTTCATGATTTCATTCATTTTGG
>NW_023493667.1:1057449-1092449 GCF_013265735.2 Oncorhynchus mykiss | reverse complement strand
GATGGAGGACAGACCATAGTGGGTTGGCGGGGGGGGTTAGATGGTTGATAGCTAGAGGAGGAAGAGTGGGATGGAGGACAGACCATAGTGGGTTGGCGGGGGGGGTTAGATGGTTGATAGCTAGAGGAGGAAGAGTGGGATGGAGGACGGACCATAGTGGGTTGGGGGGGGGAGTGGTTAGATGGTTGATAGCTAGAGGAGGAAGAGTGGGATGGAGGACAGACCATAGTGGGTTGGGGGGGGGGGGGTTAGATGGTTGATAGCTAGAGGAGGAAGAGTGGGATGGAGGACAGACCATAGTGGGTTGGGGCGGGGGGGTAGATGGTTGAAAGCTAGAGGAGGAAGAGTGGGATGGAGGACAGACTATAGTGGGTTAGGGGGGGGGTTAGATGGTTGATAGCTAGAGGAGGAAGAGTGGGATGTAGGACAGACCATAGTGGGTTGGGGCGGGGGGGTAGATGGTTGAAAGCTAGAGGAGGAAGAGTGGGATGGAGGACAGACCATAGTGGGTTGGGGGGGGGTTAGATGGTTGATAGCTAGAGGGGGAAGAGTGGGATGGAGGACAGACCATAGTGGGTTGGGGCGGGGGGGGTAGATGGTTGAAAGATAGAGGAGGAAGAGTGGGATGGAGGACAGACCATAGTGGGTTGGGGGGGGGAGTGGTTAGTTGGTTGATAGCTAGAGGAGGAGGAGTGGGATGGAGGACAGACCATAGTGGGTTGGGGGGGGGGTTAGATGGTTGAAAGCTAGAGGAGGAGGAGTGGGATGGAGGACAGACCATAGTGGGTTGGGGGGGGGGGGGGGGGGGTTAGATGGTTGATAGCTAGAGGAGGAAGAGTGGGATGGAGGACAGACTATAGTGGGTTGGGGGGGGGGTTAGATGGTTGATAGCTAGAGGAGGAAGAGTGGGATGGAGGACAGACTATAGTGGGTTAGGTGGGGTATGGGGTTAGATGGTTGATAGCCAGAGGAGGAAGAGTGGGATGGAGGACAGACCATAGTGGGTTGGGGGGGGGGGGGGGTAGGGGGTTAGATGGTTGATAGCTAGAGGAGGAAGAGTGGGATAGAGGACAGACCATAGTGGGTTGGGGGGGGGGGGGTTAGATGGTTGATAGCTAGAGGAGGAGGAGTGGGATGGAGGACAGACCATAGTGGGTTGGGGGGGGGGGGGGTTAGATGGTTGATAGCTAGAGGAGGAAGAGTGGGATGGAGGATGGACCATAGTGGGTAGGCGGGGGGTTAGATGGTTGATAGCTAGAGGAGGAATAGTGGGATGTAGGACAGACCATAGTGGGTTGGGGCGGGGGGGTAGATGGTTGAAAGCTAGAGGAGGAAGAGTGGGATGGAGGACAGACTATAGTGGGTTAGGGGGGGGGTTAGATGGTTGATAGCTAGAGGAGGAAGAGTGGGATGTAGGACAGACCATAGTGGGTTGGGGCGGGGGGGTAGATGGTTGAAAGCTAGAGGAGGAAGAGTGGGATGGAGGACAGACCATAGTGGGTTGGGGGGGGGTTAGATGGTTGATAGCTAGAGGGGGAAGAGTGGGATGGAGGACAGACCATAGTGGGTTGGGGCGGGGGGGGTAGATGGTTGAAAGATAGAGGAGGAAGAGTGGGATGGAGGACAGACCATAGTGGGTTGGGGGGGGGAGTGGTTAGTTGGTTGATAGCTAGAGGAGGAGGAGTGGGATGGAGGACAGACCATAGTGGGTTGGGGGGGGGGGGTTAGATGGTTGAAAGCTAGAGGAGGAGGAGTGGGATGGAGGACAGACCATAGTGGGTTGGGGGGGGGGGGGGGGTTAGATGGTTGATAGCTAGAGGAGGAAGAGTGGGATGGAGGACAGACTATAGTGGGTTGGGGGGGGGGTTAGATGGTTGATAGCTAGAGGAGGAAGAGTGGGATGGAGGACAGACTATAGTGGGTTAGGGGGGGTATGGGGTTAGATGGTTGATAGCCAGAGGAGGAAGAGTGGGATGGAGGACAGACCATAGTGGGTTGGGGGGGGGGGGGGGGGTAGGGGGTTAGATGGTTGATAGCTAGAGGAGGAAGAGTGGGATAGAGGACAGACCATAGTGGGTTGGGGGGGGGGGGTTAGATGGTTGATAGCTAGAGGAGGAGGAGTGGGATGGAGGACAGACCATAGTGGGTTGGGGGGGGGGGGGGGTTAGATGGTTGATAGCTAGAGGAGGAAGAGTGGGATGGAGGATGGACCATAGTGGGTAGGGGGGGGGTTAGATGGTTGATAGCTAGAGGAGGAATAGTGGGATGGAGGACAGACCATAGTGGGTTGGGGGGGGGGGGTTAGATGGTTGATAGCTAGAGGAGGAGGAGTGGGATGGAGGACAGACCATAGTGGGTTGGGGGGGTTAGATGGTTGATAGCTAGAGGAGGAGGAGTGGGATGGAGGACAGACCATAGTGGGTTAGGGGGATTAGATGGTTCTCAACGCCTACATTAATATAGGCAGGCTAACACATCAGAAATAGTAAAATGTGAAATGCCTAAACACCTCCCACACGCTTCACTGTTGACAGAACAGATGATGTGAGATGAATCAACCTGTTAATACTCTGTCTGGCTTTTCACCCACAGACACGCTATTGTTCTAGGTCCACAGGGTGTCTGTGTGTGTGTGTGTGTGTGTGTGTGTGTGTGTGTGTGTGTGTGTGTGTGTGTGTGTGTGTGTGTGTGTGTGTGTGTGTGTGTGTGTGTGTGTGTGTGTGTGTGTGTGTGTGTGTGTGTGTGTCGGGTCATGAGATCAGCTATCTAGGGGAAGACTCATACAATGTTGAGGTTTTCCTTGGCAAAGCCCTCTCAATCTCCCTAGAGACCCTAGAGGCAATGTTCACACACACACACACACACAATCCACCACACACACACACAGCAGTCCAAGTCTACATCTTCCTAACACACTTGTATCCTTCCTAACACACTTGTATCCTTCCTAACACACCTGTATCCTTCCTAACACACCTGTATCCTTCCTAACACACTTGTATCTTTCCTAACATACCTGTATCCTTCCTAACACACCTGTATCCTTCCTAACACACCTGTATCCTTCCTAACACACCTGTTTCCTTCCTAACATACCTGTATCCTTCCTAACACACATGTATCCTTCCTAACACACCTGTTTCCTTCCTAACATACCTATATCCTTCCTAACACACCTGTTTCCTTCCTAACACACCTGTATCCTTCCTAACACACCTGTTTCCCTCCATAACACTGCTGTATCCTTCCTAACACACCTGTATCCTTCCTAACACACATGTATCCTTCCTAACACACCTGTTTCCTTCCTAACATACCTATATCCTTCCTAACACACCTGTTTCCTTCCTAACACACCTGTATCCTTCCTAACACACCTGTTTCCCTCCATAACACTGCTGTATCCTTCCTAACACACCTGTATCCTTCCTAACACACCTGTATCCTTCCTAACACACCTGTATCCTTCCTAACACCTGTATCCTTCCTAACACACCTGTATCCTTCCTAACACACCTGTATCCTTCCTAACACACCTGTATCCTTCCTAACACACCTGTATCCTTCCTAACACACCTGTTTCCCTCCATAACACCGCTGTGTGTCCCTGCCTCCCCTCTCCAGGTGCGTAAGGAGTATGGGAAGTGTTTGCGTTCCCACTGCTGCAGTGGTAAGAGTGTAGAGACCTCCATCTCGTCCTCTGGAAAGAACCACACCACGTCTCGAACCCCAGGGCGATACTCCACGGGGTCGCAGGTCATCTTGCCTGCCTGTACACCTGGACGCTACTCCACAGAAGACTCCCAGGTGAGACCAGGTCCAGCACACCTGTAGGACTAACCTACAGTACAATCAGATTCAGCTTTAACTCTGACTTCTGATTCTAGAAGTCTTGGAATGTTATCTTGGAAAGTCACCTTGGAAAGTCACCTTTTATCCCTGTCTCTCTCTCACTACCTTCCCCCTTCCTTCTCTCCTTCCCTTCATCCCCCTTCCTTCTCTCCCTCCCTCTCCTCTCCTCCCCTCTTCCTTCTCTCCCTCCCTCTCCTTTCCTCCCCTCTTCCCTGCCTCCCCCTTCCTTCTCTCCTTCCCTCTTCTCCCTCCTTCCCTCTCATCCCCTCTTCCCTCCCTCCCTCCCTCCCCCTTCCTTCCCTCCTTCCCTCTCCTCCCCTCTTCTCTCCCTCCCTCCCTCCCCCCCTCCTTCTCTCCTTCCCTCTCCTCCCCTCTTCCCTCCCTCCCCCTTCCTTCTCCCCCTCCCTCCCTCCCTCCCCCTTCCTTCTCTCCCTCCCCCATTCATCCCTCCCTCCCTCGCTCCCCCATTCATCCCTCCATCAGAGTCGTATCAGGAGGATGTGGAACGATACAGTGAGGAAACAGGAGTCATCCTTTATGACAGGAGACATCAACAGCTCAGCCACACTCAACAGAGGTAACCAAGGATACTACTACCTATTCAGTATGACAATAATACTGTTATTTATAATGCGCTGACAGAGTAAAGAGAAGTTTATATAAGTTTATATAAGTTCCTGTTAATGCAATCGTTAGCCCACTGCTGATGTCACTTCCTCTATGAAGGACAGAAGAGAGGAAGTCTTTGACATGGCCCCCTACACTAAGACTGGCCCACTACACTAAGACTGGCCAACTGCACTAAGACTGGCCCACTACACTAAGACTGGCCCACTACACTAAGACTGGCCCACTACACTAAGACTGGCCCACTAAGTGTATGAAGACTGGCCCACTACACTAAGACTGGCCCACTGCACTAAGACTGGCCCACTGCACTAAGACTGGCCCACTGCACTAAGACTGGCCCAGTACACTAAGACTGGCCCAGTACACTAAGACTGGCCCACTACACTAAGACTGGCCCACTGCACTAAGACTGGCCCACTACACTAAGACTGGCCCACTACACTAAGACTGGCCCACTAAGTGTGTGAAGACTGGCCCACTACACTAAGACTGGTCCACTACACTAAGACTGGCCCACTACACTAAGACTGGCCCACTAAGTGTGTGAAGACTGGCCCACTACACTAAGACTGGCCCACTACACTAAGACTGGCCCACTAAGTGTGTGAAGACTGGCCCACTACACTAAGACTGGTCCACTAGACTAAGACTGGCCCACTACACTAAGACTGGCCCACTAAGTGTGTGAAGACTGGCCCACTACAGTAAGACTGGCCCACTACACTAAGACTGGTCCACTGCACTAAGACTAGCCCAGTACACTAAGACTGGCCAACTACAGTAAGACTGGCCCACTACACTAAGACTGGCCCACTACAGTAAGACTGGCCCACTACACTAAGACTGGCCCACTAAGTGTGTGAAGACTGGCCCACTACAGTAAGACTGGCCCACTACACTAAGACTGGCCTACTGCACTAAGACTGGCCCAGTACACTAAGACTGGCCACTGCACTAAGACTGGCCACTGCACTAAGACTGGCCCAGTACACTAAGACTGGTCCACTACACTAAGACTGGCCACTGCACTAAGACTGGCCCACTACACTAAGACTGGTCCACTACACTAAGACTGGCCCACTGCACTAAGACTGGCCCACTATGCCCTATAACTGGAGCAGATGGCTAGTTATTCCAGTTATTTATTCCCTAAACTGGAGCAGATGGCTAGTAATTCCAGTTATTTATTCCCTATAACTGGAGCAGATGGCTAGTTATTCCAGTTATTTATTCCCTATAACTGGGGCAGATGGCTAGTTATTCCAGTTATTTATTCCATGTGACTGGAGCAGATGGCTAGTTATTCCAGTTATTTATTCCCTATAACTGGGGCAGATGGCTAGTTATTCCAGTTATTTATTCCCTTTAACTGGAGCAGATGGCTAGTTATTCCAGTTATTTATTCCCTGTAACTGGAGCAGATGGCTAGTTATTCCAGTTATTTATTCCCTATAACTGGGGCAGATGGCTAGTTATTCCAGTTATTTATTCCATGTGACTGGAGCAGATGGCTAGTTATTCCAGTTATTTATTCCCTATAACTGGGGCAGATGGCTAGTTATTCCAGTTATTTATTCTCTGTAACTGGAGCAGATGGCTAGTTATTCCAGTTATTTATTCCCTATAACTGGGGCAGATGGCTAGTTATTCCAGTTATTTATTCCATGTGACTGGAGCAGATGGCTAGTTATTCCAGTTATTTATTCCCTATAACTGGGGCAGATGGCTAGTTATTCCAGTTATTTATTCCCAATAACTGGAGCAGATGGCTAGTTATTCCAGTTATTTATTCCCTCTAACTGGAGCAGATGGCTAGTTATTCCAGTTATTTATTCCCTATAACTGGAGCAGATGGCTAGTTATTCCAGTTATTTATTCCCTATAACTGGGGCAGATGGCTAGTTATTCCAGTTATTTATTCCCTATAACTGGGGCAGATGGCTAGTTATTCCAGTTATTTATTCCATGTGACTGGAGCAGATGGCTAGTTATTCCAGTTATTTATTCCCTATAACTGGGGCAGATGTCTAGTTATTCCAGTTATTTATTCCCTTTAACTGGAGCAGATGGCTAGTTATTCCAGTTATTTATTCCCTCTAACTGGAGCAGATGGCTAGTTACTCCAGTTATTTATTCCATGTGACTGGAGCAGATGACTAGTTATTCCAGTTATTTATTCCCTATAACTGGGGCAGATGGCTAGTTATTCCAGTTATTTATTCCATGTGACTGGATCAGATGGCTAGTTATTCCAGTTATTTATTCCCTATAACTGGGGCAGATGGCTAGTTATTCCAGTTATTTATTCCATGTGACTGTATAATGGAGCACCAGTGCTACCTATTGAAACAGATGACTCTTCATCTTATTCCTCCTAGTCTGACCAGTCTAACCAGTCTAACCAGTCTGACCAGTCTAACCAGTCTGACCTGTCTAACCAGTCTGACCAGTCCAACCAGTCTGACCAGTCTGACCAGTCTAACCAGTCTGACCAGTCTGACCAGTCTAACCAGTCTGACCAGTCTAACCAGTCTGACCAGTCTGACCAGTCTGACCAGTCTGACTAGTCTAACCAGTCTGACCTGTCTAATCAGTCTGACCAGTCTGACCAGTCTGACCTGTCTAACCAGTCTGACCAGTCTAACCAGTCTGACCTGTCTAACCAGTCTGACCAGTCTGACCTGTCTAACCAGTCTGACCTGTCTGACCAGTCTGACCTGTCTAACCAGTCTGACCAGTCTGACCAGTCTGACTAGTCTAACCAGTCTGACCTGTCTAACCAGTCTGACCAGTCTGACCAGTCTGACCTGTCTAACCAGTCTGACCTGTCTGACCAGTCTTACTAGTCTAACCAGTCTGACCAGTCTAACCAGTCTGACCAGTCTAACCAGTCTGACCAGACTGACCAGTCTAACCAGTCTGACCAGTCTAACCTGTCTGACCAGTCTGACCAGTCTAACCAGTCTGACCAGTCTAACCAGTCTGACCTCTCCAACCAGTCTGACCAGTCTAACCAGTCTGACCTCTCCAACCAGACTGACCAGTCTGACCAGTCTGACCAGTCTGACTAGTCTAACCAGTCTGACCTGTCTAACCAGTCTGACCAGTCTGACCAGTCTGACCTCTCCAACCAGTCTGACCAGTCTTACCAGTCTGACCAGTCTGACCAGTGGTCTTTCTATATTTGTTTTGTATCTATATCTGTGTTTTTACATGTACATTGATTGATTGATTGATTGATTGATTGATCTTTAAGCTACAACAAAATATAAATAACATATATTTTTCCAAACGAATCCAATCGGTTACGGCTTCAAACACACCGACGGCGTCATGACATTCATGTCCAATGCGACGCTGCGTTCGCCTCCTCGCAGTGCGTTCGCCGCCTCGCAGTGCGTTCGCCGCCTCGCAGTGCGTTCGCCGCCTCGCAGTGCGTTCGCCGCCTCGCAGTGCCTTCGCCTCGCAGTGCGTTTCGCCTCGCAGTGCCTTCGCCTCGCAGTGCGTTTCGCCTCGCAGTGCGTTCGCCGCCTCGCAGTGCGTTCGCCGCCTCGCAGTGCCTTCGCCTCGCAGTGTGTTTCGCCTCGCAGTGCCTTCGCCTCGCAGTGCGTTTCGCCTCGCAGTGCCTTCGCCTCGCAGTGCGTTTCGCCTCGCAGTGCCTTCGCCTCGCAGTGCGTTTCGCCTCGCAGTGCGTTTCGCCTCGCAGTCCGTTTCGCCTCGCAGTGCCTTTGCCTCGCAGTGCGTTTCGCCTCGCAGTGCGTTTCGCCTCGCAGTGCCTTCGCCTCGCAGTGCGTTTTGCCTCGCAGTGCCTTCGCCTCGCAGTGCGTTTCGCCTCGCAGTGCGTTTCGCCTCGCAGTGCCTTTGCCTCGCAGTGCGTTTCGCCTCGCAGTGCGTTCGCCTCGCAGTGCGTTCGCCTCGCAGTGCGTTCGGTGGGTTGTGTACCGTGTACTGTGTGTTCCAGCCCTGACAGTCATTATGAATGCAGGATATTGGGATATTTCCTAACTCTGGCTGGGTTCAGTCATTATGAAAGCAGGATATTGGAATATTTGCTAACCCTGGCTGGGTTCAGTCATTATGAAAGCAGGATATTGGGATATTTCCTAACCCTGGCTGGGTTCAGTCATTATGAAAGCAGGATATTGGGATATTTCCTAACCCTGGCTGGGATTCAGTCATTATGAAAGCAGGATATTGGGATATTTCCTAACTCTGGCTGGGTTCAGTCATTATGAAAGCAGGATATTGGAATATTTGCTAACCCTGGCTGGGTTCAGTCATTATGAAAGCAGGATATTGGGATATTTCCTAACCCTGGCTGGGTTCAGTCATTATGAAAGCAGGATATTGGGATATTTCCTAACCCTGGCTGGGATTCAGTCATTATGAAAGCAGGATATTGGGATATTTCCTAACTCTGGCTGGGTTCAGTCATTATGAAAGCAGGATATTGGGATATTTCCTAACCCTGGCTGGGTTCAGTCATTATGAATGCAGGATATTGGGATATTTCCTAACTCTGGCTGGGATTCCAATAGGAATTACAAGTCACTCTGTGATTCAGCATAATGTGACATGCAGGTAGGGTTGCAAATTATCCTGTAACTTTCCCACATTTCACAGTTTTACCAGAAATCCTGTTTGGAAAATTCAGAGTAACGGGAGGGAATAAGCAGGAAATCCTTGGGAAATGTACCATAACAATCCTACTTGCCGGACCTGATGTGTCCCGTAAACCATGAGTTTGAGACCACTATATTATGGTGTTAGCTAGGCCTCAAAACAACGTCTTATGAGATACATTATGTAATGTAACGGCATCTCAGTGCTAGAGGCGTCACTACAGTACCTGGTTCGAATCCAGGCTGTATCACAACCGGCCGTGATTGGGAGTCCCATAGAGCGGCGCACAATTGGCCCACCGCCGTCCGGGTTTGGCCCTGGGGTAGGCCGTCATTGTAAATAATAATTTGTTCTTAACCGACTTGCCTAGTTAAATAAAAGTTAAATAAAATAAAATAAAACGTAAGAGTTTAAGACAATACCTAGGATCTAACTTGGTGAAGGTCACAGGACTGAACATGAACAAATGCAAAGACCATGTCTCTGACTAACACATACAGTCATGGGTGGTTACTCTACAATTCACTAGAGAAAGGCTGCAGGAATGACTGGCAAGCTTATGTCTGTCTGGGGTGTTCACTTCAACTGTGTTTGCCTGATTGATTTACATGTCTTCTCTGTCTCTTCCTTTCATGCTCTCTCTCACACCCACTCTATCACTACACTCCTCTCTTTCTCTCTCTGTCTCTCTCTTTCTCTGTCTCTCTCTGTCTCTCTCTCTCTCTCTGTCTCTCTGTCTCTCTGTCTCTGTCTCTCTGTCTCTCTGTCTCTCTCTCTCTCTGTCTCTCTCTCTCTCTCTCTGTCTCTCTGTCGCTCTCTCTCCCTCTCTTTCTCTCTCTGTCTCTCTCTGTCTCTCTCTCTCTCTGTCTCTCTCTCTCTCTGTCTCTCTCTCTCTCTCTCTGTCTCTCTGTCTCTCTCTCTCTCTGTCTCTCTCTCTGCCTCCACTAGGAGCGATGGCTAATCATCTGTTAACTAATACTCTCCTTCATCCCCATGGTTCTAACCATCGTTATAACTCTCTGCTGGGGGACACCAACCACCAAGCAGTCTGTAACAACCCCAACGTGGCTGGCATGTACAACACACAAGGTGTGACACACACATTCCTATGTATAACCTATGATCCCTATTTCCCACTTCATTTTAATGATTGTTCTTTTTGTGAAGAAGTTTGATCACTTTTGATCACTTCCTGCACTTTATTGTTTGGAGTTATTGTTTCACTGGACTTGCAAATGATCACATTCTTATTGACCCTTGACCCCTGGACTGTGCAAATGCATTTCACTTTTCACATTTTTTTTTTTACAAATATATAATTGATTTTGATGGGTCCTTGATTCTAAAAATGGCCGCCACTGCTCATGATTCTGTCTGCATGCCTGTGAAAATGACTCCCAGATGAGACCAACCAATCATGGTGTGAGACATCACCGGCCTGTCCCATTGGTCATTGGTCTCAAAACACATACGTTTTAACTTAAGTTATTTAGTTCACCTTTTAGATTTATGACCTAAACGTGTAAGTTATCAGTCTCAGATTCAACATACACATTAACGAATCATCTGGGATCTATGAGTGCTTGTGCTGTTTGGTGGGATTCTCTGTCTGTTTTATGAGCTATGAATGCTCTATGAATGCTCTATGAGTAGTTTATGAATGCTCTATGAATGCTCAATGAGTGCTCTTTGAGTGCTCTTTGAGTGCTCTATGAATGCTCTATGAGTGCTCTATGAATGCTCTATGAATGCTCTATGAGTGCTCTATGAATACTTTATGAATGCTATATGGGTGCTCTATGAGTGCTCTATGAATGCTCAATGAGTGCTCGATGAATGCTCTATGAGTGCTCTATGAAGGCTATATGAGCGCTCTATGAATGCTATATGAGCGCTCTATGAATGCTCTATGAGTGCTCTATGAGTGCTCTATGAATGCTCTATGAATGCTCTATGAATGCTATATGAATGCTATATGAGCGCTCTATGAATGCTCTATGAGTGCTCTATGAGTGCTCTATGAATACTTTATGAATGCTCTATGAATGCTTTATGAGTGCTCTATGAATGCTCTATGAGTGCTCTTTGAGTGCTCTATGAATGCTCTATGAATGCTCTATGAGTGCTCTTTGAATGCTCTATGAATGCTCTATGAGTGCTCTATGAATACTTTATGAATGCTCTATGAATGCTTTATGAGTGCTCTATGAATGCTATATGAGTGCTCTATGAATGCTCTATGAATGCTCAATGAGTGCTCTATGAATGCTCTATGAGAGCTCTATGAATGCTATATGAGCACTCTATGAATGCTATATGAGCGCTCTATGAGTGCTCTATGAATGCTCTATGAGTGCTCTATGAATGCTCTATGAATGCTCTATGAGTGCTCTATGAATGCTATATGAGCGCTCTATGAATGCTCTATGAGTGCTCTATGAGTGCTCTATGAGTGCTCTATGAGTGCTCTATGAGTGCTCTATGAATGCTCTATGAATGCTCTACGAATGCTCTACGAATGCTCTGTGTGTTTTGTGTTGTTGTGTTATGCTTTTCGTCTGGTAAAGGTTTTTGCGCTTGCTGTATTGCATCATCTGTTTTCAGCGTTTTACGTGGGTTCTGTTCATTTGTGTTGTTAGTATGTGACAGTGTTGTACTGTGGGAGAAGTTGGATTGATCCTGAAGACAGACCATGTGAACCGTTCAGTTTGTAACCAAACACAGTAGACTGGGTGCTGAAGACGAGGCCTACTACTAAACACGATACCATTCCTTGTGTGTTTAGTCCTTTCTCCATACACACTGTTTTTGTATCTATCTGTGTCTGTCTTTACTCACGGTTTTGTGTTTCTCTCTGTTTCTCTCTCACGCTGTCCAATAGCCCCCTACAGAGACACAAGTAATCACCTTTACTACACCGAACATCTGATATCAACCTACCACTATGGATGTCAAATACGCTTACAAATACCTAGCTATTTACTACACCGAACAATATTTACTATACCGAATAATATTTACTATACCGAACAATATTTACTATACCGAACAATATTTACTACACCGAACAATATTTACTATACCAAACAATATTTACTATACCGAACAATATTTACTACACCGAACAATATTTACTATACAGAACAATATTTACTATACCAAACAATATTTACTATACCGAACAATACCGAACAATATTTACTATACCGAACAATATTTACTATACCGAACAATATTTACTATACCGAACAATATTTACTATACCAAACAATATTTACTATACCGAACAATACCGAACAATATTTACTACACCGAACAATATTTACTACACCGAACAATATTTACTATACCGAACAATATTTACTACACCGAACAATATGTACTATACCAAACAATATTTACTACACCGAACAATATTTACTATACCGAACAATATTTATTATACCGAACAATATTTACTATACCGAACAATATTTACTATACCGAACAATATTTACTATACCGAACAATATTTACTACACCGAACAATATTTACTATACCGAACAATATTTACTATACCGAACAATATTTACTATACCGAACAATACCGAACAATATTTACTACACCGAACAATATTTACTATGCCGAACAATATTTACTATACCGAACAATACCGAACAATATTTACTACACCGAACAATATTTACTATACCGAACAATATTTACTATACCGAACAATATTTACTATACCGAACAATATTTACTACACCGAACAATATTTACTATACCAAACAATATTTACTATACCGAACAATATTTACTACACCGAACAATATTTACTATACAGAACAATATTTACTATACCAAACAATATTTACTGTACCGAACAATATTTACTACACCAAACAATATTTACTATACAGAACAATATTTACTATACCAAACAATATTTCCTATACCGAACAATACCGAACAATATTTACTATACCGAACAATATTTACTATACCGAACAATATTTACTATACCGAACAATATTTACTATACCAAACAATATTTACTATACCGAACAATACCGAACAATATTTACTACACCGAACAATATTTACTACACCGAACAATATTTACTATACCGAACAATATTTACTACACCGAACAATATTTACTATACCAAACAATATTTACTACACCGAACAATATTTACTATACCAAACAATATTTATTATACCGAACAATATTTACTATACCGAACAATATTTACTATACCGAACAATATTTACTATACCGAACAATATTTACTACACCGAACAATATTTACTATACCGAACAATATTTACTATACCGAACAATATTTACTATACCGAACAATATTTACTATACCGAACAATATTTACTACACCGAACAATATTTACTATACCGAACAATATTTACTACACCGAACAATATTTACTATACCGAACAATATTTACTATACCGAACAATATTTACTATACCGAACAATACCGAACAATATTTACTACACCGAACAATATTTACTATACCGAACAATATTTACTATACCGAACAATACCGAACAATATTTACTACACCGAACAATATTTACTATACCGAACAATATTTACTATACCGAACAATATTTACTATACCGAACAATATTTACTACACCGAACAATATTTACTATACCGAACAATATTTACCATACCGTACAATATTTACTATACCGAACAATATTTACTACTATACCGAACAATATTTACTATACCGAACAATATTTACTATACCGAACAATACCGAACAATATTTACCACACCGAACAATATTTACTATACCAAACAATATTTACTATACCGAACAATATTTACTACACCGAACAATATTTACTATACCGAACAATATTTACTATACCGAACAATATTTACTATACCAAACAATATTTACTATACCGAACAATACCGAACAATATTTACTACACCGAACAATATTTACTACACCGAACAATATTTACTATACCGAACAATATTTACTACACCGAACAATATTTACTATACCAAACAATATTTACTACACCGAACAATATTTACTATACCGAACAATATTTATTATACCGAACAATATTTACTATACCGAACAATATTTACTATACCGAACAATATTTACTATACCGAACAATATTTACTATACCGAACAATATTTACTATACCGAACAATATTTACTATACCGAACAATATTTACTACACCGAACAATATTTACTATACCGAACAATATTTACTATACCGAACAATATTTACTATACCGAACAATATTTACTATACCGAACAATATTTACTACACCGAACAATATTTACTATACCGAACAATATTTACTATACCGAACAATATTTACTACACCGAACAATATTTACTATACCGAACAATATTTACTATACCGAACAATATTTACTATACCGAACAATATTTACTACACCGAACAATATTTACTATACCGAACAATATTTACTATACCGAACAATATTTACTATACCGAACAATACCGAACAATATTTACCACACCGAACAATATTTACTATACCAAACAATATTTACTATACCGAACAATACCGAACAATATTTACTACACCGAACAATATTTACTATACCGAACAATATTTACTATACCGAACAATATTTACTACACCAAACAATATTTACTATACCGAACAATATTTACTACACCGAACAATATTTACTACACCGAACAATATTTACTATACCGAACAATATTTACTATACCGAACAATATTTACTACACCGAACAATACCGAACAATATTTACTATACCGAACAATATTTACTATACCGAACAATATTTACTACACCGAACAATACCGAACAATATTTACTATACCGAACAATATTTACTATACCGAACAATATTTACTACACCGAACAATATTTACTACACCGAACAATATTTACTATACCGAACAATATTTACTATACCGAACAATATTTACTATACCGAACAATATTTACTATACCGAACAATATTTACTATACAGAACAATATTTACTATACAGAACAATATTTACTATACCGAACAATATTTACTACACCGAACAATATTTACTATACCGAACAATATTTACTACACCGAACAATATTTACTACTATACAGAACAATATTTACTACACCGAACAATATTTACTATACCGAACAATATTTACTATACCGAACAATATTTACTATACAGAACAATATTTACTATACAGAACAATATTTACTATACCGAACAATATTTACTATACCGAACAATATTTACTATACAGAACAATATTTACTATACAGAACAATATTTACTATACCGAACAATATTTACTATACCGAACAATATTTACTATACCGAACAATATTTACTATACCGAACAATATTTACTACACCGAACAATATTTACTATACCGAACAATATTTACTATACCGAACAATATTTACTATACCGAACAATACCGAACAATATTTACTACACCGAACAATATTTACTATACCGAACAATATTTACTATACCGAACAATACCGAACAATATTTACTACACCGAACAATATTTACTACACCGAACAATATTTACTATACCGAACAATATTTACCATACCGTACAATATTTACTATACCGAACAATATTTACTATACCGAACAATATTTACTATACCGAACAATATTTACTATACCGAACAATATTTACTACACCGAACAATATTTACTATACCGAACAATATTTACCATACCGTACAATATTTACTATACCGAACAATATTTACTATACCGAACAATATTTACTATACCGAACAATATTTACTATACCGAACAATATTTACTATACCGAACAATACCGAACAATATTTACCACACCGAACAATATTTACTATACCAAACAATATTTACTATACCGAACAATATTTACTACACCGAACAATATTTACTATACCGAACAATATTTACTATACCGAACAATATTTACTATACCAAACAATATTTACTATACCGAACAATACCGAACAATATTTACTACACCGAACAATATTTACTACACCGAACAATATTTACTATACCGAACAATATTTACTACACCGAACAATATTTACTATACCAAACAATATTTACTACACCGAACAATATTTACTATACCGAACAATATTTATTATACCGAACAATATTTACTATACCGAACAATATTTACTATACCGAACAATATTTACTATACCGAACAATATTTACTATACCGAACAATATTTACTATACCGAACAATATTTACTATACCGAACAATATTTACTACACCGAACAATATTTACTATACCGAACAATATTTACTATACCGAACAATATTTACTATACCGAACAATATTTACTACTCCGAACAATATTTACTATACCGAACAATATTTACTATACCGAACAATATTTACTACACCAAACAATATTTACTATACCGAACAATATTTACTATACCGAACAATATTTACTATACCGAACAATATTTACTACACCGAACAATATTTACTATACCGAACAATATTTACCATACCGTACAATATTTACTATACCGAACAATATTTACTATACCGAACAATATTTACTATACCGAACAATACCGAACAATATTTACCACACCGAACAATATTTACTATACCAAACAATATTTACTATACCGAACAATACCGAACAATATTTACTACACCGAACAATATTTACTATACCGAACAATATTTACTATACCGAACAATATTTACTACACCAAACAATATTTACTATACCGAACAATATTTACTACACCGAACAATATTTACTACACCGAACAATATTTACTATACCGAACAATATTTACTACACCGAACAATACCGAACAATATTTACTATACCGAACAATATTTACTATACCGAACAATATTTACTACACCGAACAATACCGAACAATATTTACTATACCGAACAATATTTACTATACCGAACAATATTTACTACACCGAACAATATTTACTACACCGAACAATATTTACTATACCGAACAATATTTACTATACCGAACAATATTTACTATACCGAACAATATTTACTATACCGAACAATATTTACTATACAGAACAATATTTACTATACAGAACAATATTTACTATACCGAACAATATTTACTACACCGAACAATATTTACTATACCGAACAATATTTACTACACCGAACAATATTTACTACTATACAGAACAATATTTACTACACCGAACAATATTTACTATACCGAACAATATTTACTATACCGAACAATATTTACTACACCGAACAATATTTACTATACCGAACAATACCGAACAATATTTACTATACCGAACAATATTTACTATACCGAACAATATTTACTACACCGAACAATATTTACTATACCGAACAATATTTACTATACCGAACAATATTTACTATACCGAACAATATTTACTATACCGAACAATATTTACTACACCAAACAATATTTACTATACCGAACAATATTTACTATACCGAACAATATTTACTATACCGAACAATATTTACTACACCGAACAATATTTACTACTATACAGAACAATATTTACTACACCGAACAATATTTACTATACCGAACAATATTTACTATACAGAACAATATTTGCTATACAGAACAATATTTACTATACCGAACAATATTTACTATACCGAACAATATTTACTATACAGAACAATATTTACTATACCGAACAATATTTACTATACCGAACAATATTTACTATACCGAACAATATTTACTATACCGAACAATACCGAACAATATTTACTACACCGAACAATATTTACTATAGAGAACAATATTTACTATACCGAACAATATTTACTATACCGAACAATATTTACTATACCGAACAATATTTACTATACCGAACAATATTTACTATACCGAACAATATTTACTACACCGAACAATATTTACTATACCGAACAATACCGAACAATATTTACTATACCGAACAATACCGAACAATATTTACTATACCGAACAATACCGAACAATATTTACTATACCGAACAATATTTACTATACCGAACAATACCGAACAATAGACAATTTAAACTATTTAGCGTTTTATTGCTTAACTTTGTTTCTTCTAATAATTGCGTTTGTTTACCGTTTTCCACAGAGGGAATCCTAAACAACGCGCGAGACACCGGCGTCATGGATACGCTCCCTCTCAACGGTAACCACGGCAACAACTACAGCGCGGCGAGCGGCGACTACCTCGGCGACGGCGTCCAGATTCTGGAACGAGGCGGCGGCGTCGGCGGTTACAGTACCTACGGCAACCACAAGGAGACGACGACGACGTTAGAAAAGCAGATCCTCAGAGAGTTAACGTCCAACTACGCCCCTTCCTACTTGAACAACCACCAACGCTCGGCGACCACCGAACGCAACCACAACCTGATGAACAAGATGGTCAACGTCGGTAATGGCACCGGCAACGCGGGCGTCCTGGTCGGTAACGGCAGTAACGGAATCGGAATTGGTGGCGTAGTCGGCGGCGGGAGTAACCGTGACTACGACTTGAGTAACGACGGCGTCGACGTTAGTCACATGGTGCTGGATAACCCCAACGCTGCCTTCCCATTGGATGAGAATTTGGGATTGGAGATTATAAGGGAGGAGTCGAACGCCCCCCCTCCTCCCGCCCCGCCCTCTGCCTCCCCCGGACAGCCTCCCCCACCCTCACCCTCCTCCCCCGCCCCCCCCATAACTTCTCCCACCCCCGGCGCATCCCCCAGGAGACCAGCGAGAGCTTCTTCCCCCTCCTGACCAACGAGCAGACGGACGAGACACCGCAGTCACCCAATCACAGAAACTCTCTGTACACCTCCATGCCCGTGTTAACGGATCTACCGGACGGCCACGGTAGTCACGGGCAGATGAACGGGTTAGCGGACGGCGAGATGGACGACAGCGGGGAGATTCAGGCCGGTACCAGCAGCACCGGGAGCGGACCGGGGCCGGAGGCGGATGATGTTTACTATAAGAGCATGCCAAACCTGGGGTCCAGGAACCACCTCCACCAGCTCCACCATTACTACCAGATGGGGCGGGGGGGCAGCGACGGCTACATGGTACCTGTCAACAAGGAGGATTCTGATTCGTCGCCCGAGGAGCCCCTGACCCCCGTTGACCCCTCCCAACTGGTCACGAGCCTATAGACCAATGAGAAGACTCTAAACCCCTTATTTTCCGGGTCCCACCTTCTTTTTTAGTCCCGCCTCCCAGAATAGTTATATGTTGATGATTGATTGACAGTTGGCGCTGACCAATGAAGGCCTGGTTGAACGCACTCGCTTCCTGATTCTTTCCTGTGGTTAGTGACAATAGGGATGATACTGAGCTATCATTGGCCGGAAGGGAGATGAGAGAGGGATTCGATTGGATAGAGATGGATTGTATTTAGACCAGAACGAACTAAACTGGGTGGCTCGAAACAGAGGAGGTTTTTTTTTGTGAATATTCTTCAGGAATGGAAATATGAAGTAGTTCCTGAAGGAGGGAAGGATCTGTCAGGCCACCTGTCTTGATAGACGTTCCTTGGGTCGTAGCCCAGACACATCCTACCATGGACCTGTAGCAGATCCTAGCTGAGTCTTTTTTCACTGTCAAAAACCCATCAGACTGCTCTTCCAAGCCCTGGACACTGGTCAAAAGTATCTAGCCAATCGCCAGGCTTCTCCTTGTTCTTCTACTTCCCGACCTGCCAATAGAGTAGAGTATGTAATGATAAAAGCCCCGCCCTCCTCACATAACTATTTTATTAAGACGACATGTTGTTGTAAACACTGTAACCATGGCTACAGATGACAGGGTAGTTCGAGGAGCTCCTATGTGTTTTTACAACCGTCTCTTCCTCCTGTCTGATGAACTGAACTGAACCGGAGGGTGGAAAGTTACATTTCCTGTTCCTGCAAGGTGTACGAGACTCAACTGAAATTCACTGTTCGATGTTGAAGGATTAGAAATCGACTGAAACAGATGCATTCTCCCCTTCAGGGCGGGGGGGGGGGGGGGGGGGGGGGGGGGGGCGAATGTTTATATTTCTGTAAGTTTTTTTATGTTATTCTGTAACCATGGCTACAGATGACAGGGTAGTTAAGATGATTTCTATGTGTTTGTACAGAATATAGAATAGTGTTGCGTCAGGACTGCCTGGGATACACCTCTTGGTGTTTCTGCTTTTCGTTGTGTACCTTTGGGACTGTAACAGTGAAGAACGTGTCGTTCCGTGCGGCTGTACGACGTAACTCCTGTTCAGCCAATCACATCACTTTACAGGAACAACCTTCACCAATCACATCACTTTACAGGAACAACCTTCACCAATCACATCACTTTACAGGAACAACCTTCACCAATCACATCACTTTACAGGAACAACCTTCGTTCTCACTGCTTCTTTACCGACAACATATGGAAATCACTACGGATTGACACACACACACACACACACACACACACACACACACACACACACACACACACACACACACACACACACACACACACACACACACACACACACACTTCATCCTCGGTCGTTTTCTATCTCGAAACATCTCCGTCACTTCTATTTTGAGAAATCAATCGTATCTATATATATATTTTATCACTGTATAGATTTGTGAACCATCGGGTGGGGTGGGGTGGGGTGGGGGGGGGTGGATAAAGTGATATATGGCAGTCGTGTGGTTACTATGGAAACCAGAGATTCTGTATAGATGGAACACCCCCCCCCCCCCCCCCCCACACACACACACACACTCTCTCCATAGCTCCTGTTGACGCAAACCAAACATCACAGAGGAAGCCTGTATATTGAGTTGAAACGTAATGGGGGAAGTTCCCCCTCAGATAGCGTGGGATATGGGTTGAACTTTTGACATGAAAACATCTGAGAAAACATCGGAAAGATACATCTGATTTTAGGTTGAGCCGTCTCTCGTCAAAAGGGAAATGCCACTATTCCTATATAAGGTGGGTCCCTGTCTGTGAGAGGACATGATTCTATAGTGGAGATGAAACTACTCTGTCCCCAATGTGGAGACCAACAAAAACATGTTTAACTTATTTAAAGAGGCGAGCTTTCTGAAGTGTAGCTTAAACATGTATATCCCACGGACTGTACCCCCGATGACGAGAGAGAGAGAGAGAGAGAGAGAGAGGGAGAGAGAGGGAGAGAGATAGAAAGACAGAGAGAGACAGAGAGAGAGAGAGACAGGGAGAGAGAGAGACAGGGAGAGAGAGAGATAGAGAGACAGGGAGAGAGACAGAGAAAGACAGAGAGAGACAGGGCAAGAGAGAGAGAGACAGGGAGAAAGAGAGAGAGAGAGACAGGGAGAGAGAGAGAGAGAGAGAGAGACAGGGAGAAAGAGAGAGAGAGAGAGAGAGAGGGAGAGAAAGAGAGACAGGGAGAGAAAGAGAGAGAGACAGAGAGAGAAAGAGAGACAGGGAGAGAAAGAGAGAGAGAGAGAGAGAGACAGGGAGAGAGAGAGAGAAAGAGAGACAGGGAGAGAGAGAGAGAGAGACAGGGAGAGAAAGAGAGACAGGGAGAGAGAGAGAGAGAGATAGAGAGACAGGGAGAGAGAGAGAGACAGGGAGAGAGATAGAGAGATAGAGAGAGACAGGGAGAGAGAGATAGAGAGACAGGGAGAGAGAGAGAGACAGGGAGAGAGATAGAGAGATAGAGAGAGACAGGGAGAGAGAGATAGAGAGACAGAGAGAGAGAGAGAGAGAGAGACAGGGAGAGAGAGAGATAGAGAGACAGGGAGAGAGAGAGAGAATAATTAAATCCGCACTGGTAGTTTTTTAAATTATTACGATCATTATAACTATTATTACAATTTCTCATTGAGGATTATTTATTCAGTTTGTATGGGTGCCATGTTGAATGATCTCATTAAACTAATATTCGTTGTAACAGTGAAAGTTGTTTGCCAACAAATAAATGACTGAATTAAGATTTATTACATAGATGTATTTTGTTGTTGTTTGTGTCTGTGTGTTTTAGTTAAATGGCAACCCTGTCTCTTAAAGGGACCCAGAATGCACTGGGCAGAAGTAGCGTACTATTTTAAGAAATGTGGTACGATTCGGGACGCACGTTTATAAACTGTTAATGTAGCTGAAAGGCAAACTATGTCGCTGAGAACAAACACAGAAAACATTTTTGTGGGCTTGTCGTTCCACCACTGTGCTAGTCTTTTATAACACAGAGTGCTCGTGTTATACACCAGCCTAATGAAAGCTTGAAAATCACAAAGCACAGCCAGCAGGTTTGTAGGCCACAGAGTTGGTATCCAGGTTTATTCTCTGACTCAAACTTCAGTTTCTCCTTTCAGTATGTCTCCTTTCAGTATGTCTCCTTTCAGTATGTCTCATTTCAGTATGTCTCCTTTCAGTATGTTTCATTTCAGTATGTCTCCTTTCAGTATGTCTCCTTTCAGTATGTCTCCTTTCAGTATGTCTCCTTTCAGTATGTCTTCTACTTCAGTATGTCTCCTTTCAATATGTCTCCTTTCAGTATGTCCCCTTTCAGTATGTCTCCTTTCAGTATGTCTCCTTTCAGTATGTCTCATTTCAGTATGTCCCATTTCAGTAGGTCTCCTACTTCAGTATGTCTCCTACTTCAGTATGTCTCATTTCAGTGTGTCTCATAGTCTTACCCTATCATGGCCCACTACACTACAGTTTCAAGTTTAGTGCATCTAAAGGACAGCAAGGAGCATGAAATGAGAGAAAGGAAAGGAAATTAGGAAAGGAAATGAGGAAGCCACTCAGGACTATTGAGTGGTTTCCTCTCTGTGCCTCCCCTCCTTGATTGACAATGTAATCACTACTATATAGATGTAAACACAATGACAGATGTCTATCAGGACTCCATGTCACCTGTCCAATGTAATCACTACTATATAGATGAAAACACAATGACAGATGTCTATCAGGACTCCATGTCACCTGTCCAATGTAATCACTACTATATAGATGTAAACACAGTGACAGATGTCTATCAGGACTCAATGTCACCTGTCCAATGTAATCACTACTATATAGATGAAAACACAATGACAGATGTCTATCAGGACTCCATGTCACCTGTCCATTGTAATCACTACTATATAGATGTAAACAGAATGATAGGAAGGAAAGGAAAGGAAATGACAGGAAATTAGTGGAGAAATCAGGTTCATATTTAATGACGATGAAGGAACTAAAGGAGAGGAAACTAAAGAGAGGAAACTAAAGAGGAAACTAAAGGAGAGGAAACTAAAGAGAGGAAACTAAAGAGAGGGAACTATAGAGAGGGAACTAAGGAGAGGAAACTAAAGGAGAGGAAACTAAAGGAGAGGAAACTAAAGAGAGGAAACTATAGGAGAGGAAACTAAAGGAGAGGAAACTAAAGAGAGGAAACTATAGGAGAGGAAACTAAAGAGAGGAAACTATAGGAGAGGAAACTATAGGAGAGGTAACTAAAGAGAGGAAACTAAAGAGAGGAAACTATAGGAGAGGAAACTATAGGAGAGGAAAATAAAGAGAGGAAACTAAAGAGAGGAAACTAAATGAAAGGAAACTATAGGAAAGGAAACTAAAGAGAGGAAACTATAGGAGAGGAAACTAAAGAGAGGAAACTAAAGAGAGGAAACTAAAGAGAGGAAACTAAAGAGAGGAAACTAAAGAGAGGGAACTAAAGAGAGGAAACTAAAGAGAGGAAACTATAGGAGAGGAAACTAAAGAGAGGAAACTAAATGAGAGGAAACTATAGGAAAGGAAACTAAAGAGAGGAAACTATAGGAGAGCAAACTAAAGAGAGGTAACTAAAGAGAGGAAACTAAAGAGAGGAAACTAAAGAGAGGACACTATAGGAAAGGAAACTAAAGAGAGGAAACTATAGGAGAGGAAACTAAAGAGAGGGAACTAAAGAGAGGAAACTAAAGAGAGGAAACTAAAGAGAGGAAACTGTAGGAGAGGAAACTATAGAGAGGAAACGGTAGGAGAGGAAACTAAAGAGAGTAAACTAAAGAGAGGGAACTAAAGAGAGGAAACTAAAGAGAGGAAACTAAAGAGAGGACACTATAGGAAAGGAAACTAAAGAGAGGAAACTATAGGAGAGGAAACTAAAGAGAGGGAACTAAAGAGAGGAAACTAAAGAGAGGAAACTAAAGAGAGGAAACTGTAGGAGAGGAAACTAAAGGAGAGGAAACTAAAGAGAGGAAACTATAGAGAGGAAACTATAGGAGTTGAAACTAAAGAGAGGGAACTAAAGAGAGGAAACTAAAGAGAGGGAACTAAAGAGAGGGAACTAAAGAGAGGAAACTAAAGAGAGGAAACTAAAGAGAGGAAACTGTAGGAGAGGAAACTATAGGAGAGGAAACTATAGGAGAGGAAACTAAAGAGAGTAAAATAAAGATAGGAAACTATAGGAGAGGAAACTAAAGAGAGGAAACTATAGGAGAGGAAACTATAGGAGAGGAAACTATAGGAGAGGAAACTAAAGGAGAGGAAACTAAAGAGAGGAAACTGTAGGAGAGGAAACTAAAGAGAGTAAACTATAGGAGAGGAAACTAAAGAGAGGAAACTATAGGAGAGGAAACTAAAGAGAGGAAACTATAGGAGAAGAAACTATAGGAGAGGGAACTATAGGAGAGGAAACTATAGGAGAGGAAACTAAAGAGAGGAAATGGTAGGAGAGGCAACTAAAGAGAGTAAACTAAAGAGAGGGAACTAAGGAGAGGAAACTATAGGAGAGGAAACTAAAGAGAGTAAACTATAGGAGAGGAAACTATAGGAGAGGAAACTGTAGGAGAGGAAACTAAAGAGAGGAAAATATAGGAGAGGAAACTAAAGAGAGTAAAATAAAGATAGGAAACTATAGGAGAGGAAACTAAAGAGAGGAAACTATAGGAGAGGAAACTATAGGAGAGGAAACTAAAGGAGAGGAAACTAAAGAGAGGAAACTGTAGGAGAGGAAACTAAAGAGAGTAAACTATAGGAGAGGAAACTAAAGAGAGGAAACTATAGGAGAGGAAACTAAAGAGAGGAAACTATAGGAGAGGAAACTATAGGAGAGGGAACTATAGGAGAGGAAACTATAGGAGAGGAAACTAAAGAGAGGAAACGGTAGGAGAGGAAACTAAAGAGAGTAAACTAAAGAGAGGAAACTAAAGAGAGGACACTATAGGAAAGGAAACTAAAGAGAGGAAACTATAGGAGAGGAAACTAAAGAGAGGGAACTAAAGAGAGGAAACTAAAGAGAGGAAACTAAAGAGAGGAAACTGTAGGAGAGGAAACTAAAGGAGAGGAAACTAAAGAGAGGAAACTATAGAGAGGAAACTATAGGAGAGGAAACTAAAGAGAGGGAACTAAAGAGAGGAAACTAAAGAGAGGAAACTATGGAGAGGGAACTATAGAAGAGGAAACTATAGGAGAGGAAACTAAAGAGAGGAAACGGTAGGAGAGGAAACTAAAGAGAGTAAACTAAAGAGAGGGAACTAAGGAGAGGAAACTATAGGAGAGGAAACTAAAGAGAGTAAACTATAGGAGAGGAAACTATAGGAGAGGAAACTGTAGGAGAGGAAACTAAAGAGAGGAAACTATAGGAGAGGAAACTAAAGAGAGTAAAATAAAGATAGGAAACTATAGGAGAGGGACCTAAACAGAGGAAACTACAGGAGAGGAAACTATAGGAGAGGAAACTAAAGGAGAGGAAACTAAAGAGAGGAAACTGTAGGAGAGGAAACTAAAGAGAGTAAACTATAGGAGAGGAAACTAAAGAGAGGAAACTAAAGAGAGGAAACTAAAGAGAGGAAACTAAATGAGAGGAAACTATAGGAGAGGGAACTAAAGAGAGGAACTATAGAAGAGGAAACTAAAGAGAGGAAAATATAGGAGAGGAAACTAAAGCGAGTAAACTAAAGAGAGGAAACTAAAGAGAGTAAACTATAGGAGAGGAAACTAAAGAGAGGAAACTAAAGAGAGGAAACTATAGGAGAGGAAACTAAAGAGAGGAAACTGTAGGAGAGGAAACTAAAGAGAGGAAACTATAGGAGAGGAAACTAAAGGAGAGGAAACTAAAGAGAGGAAACTGTAGGAGAGGAAACTAAAGGGAGTAAACTATAGGAGAGGAAACTAAAGAGAGGAAACTAAGGAGAGGGAACTATAGGAGAGGAAACTATAGGAGAGGAAACTAAAGAGAGGAAACGGTAGGAGAGGAAACTAAAGAGAGTAAACTAAAGAGAGGGAACTAAGGAGAGGAAACTATAGGAGAGGAAACTAAAGAGAGTAAACTATAGGAGAGGAAACTAAAGAGAGGAAACTGTAGGAGAGGAAACTAAAGAGAGGAAACTGTAGGAGAGGAAACTAAAGAGAGTAAAATAAAGATAGGAAACTATAGGAGAGGAAACTAAAGAGAGGAAACTAAATGAGAGGAAACTACAGGAGAGGGAACTAAAGAGAGGAAACTATAGAAGAGGAAACTAAAGAGAGGAAAATATAGGAGAGGAAACTAAAGCGAGTAAACTAACGAGAGTAAAATAAAGATAGGAAACTATAGGAGAGGGAACTAAAGAGAGGAAACTGTAGGAGAGGAAACTATAGGAGAGGAACTAAAGAGAGGAAAATGTAGGAGAGGAAACTATAGGAGAGGAAACTAAAGAGAGGAAACAAAAGAGAGGAAACTAAAGAGAGGACACTAAAGAGAGGAAACTATAGGAGAGGAAACTAAAGAGAGGAAACTATAGGAGAGGAAACTGTAGGAGAGGAAACTATAGGAGAGGAAACTAAAGAGAGGAAACTAAAGAGAGGAAACTATAGGAGAGGAAAATGTAGGAGAGGAAACTATAGGAGAGGAAACTAAAGAGAGGAAACTATAGGAGAGGAAACTGTAGGAGAGGAAACTATAGGAGAGGTAACTAAAGAGAGGGAACTAAAGGAGAGGCAACTATAGAGAGGAAAGCAATGGAGAGGAAGTTAGAAAAACACTATTGAGATGCGGCCGGGCTCTGTGCTGCTCCGCCAGCAGGCTGATTAAACGAGAGGAAACTAAAAGAGAGGAAGGTAGAAAGCCTCTATTGAGATGCGGCCGGGCTCTGTGCTGCTCCGCCAGCAGGCTGATTAAACGAGAGGAAACTAAAAGAGAGGAAGGAGTTCCGGAGTTCCAAATTGAGCAGCTGCTGAAAAATGAGCTCCTGTATATATTGAGATTTAAATGGTTTTTTAGAGTGAAGTACATCGAAAAAATCAAAAGAAAACTGCAAGACTCAATAGAAGACAATACAAGCAACAAACCAAAAAGACAGGATTTTGAAAAAGTAACTATTTTTCATAAAATTATACAGTTATCTTAGCTAGCTGAATTGTTAGCTGAATTGTTTACATGTTGCTAAGCAGTTGCTAGGGACTCTCCTGGAAGAAGCTAGCTAGCTTACAAAGAATAACAAAAAAATATCTAGTTAACAGAAGAAAGGAAGACAAAATAAGGACAAAATAAGGACAGAAGAAAAAGGAAAAGAAAAAAGGACAACAAAGTGAAACAGTCCTCTGAAGAAACAAGAGAGCATTATACAAGAAACAGCACTTCTATTGCAACATTGTAGCCAACATCACCAGCGTTGCTATGGAAATTGTTTACCCACCAGACATCCAAACAGAGAAAGCTAAGAAAAGTTTCAAAGGTTTGTTGATGGGACAGAACCATGAATGCCTGTTTGCAGATCTTACCAGTTACAAAACAAGAGCAAATTTAATTTTTAATACCAATCGAGGGAACATATGGAAAAAGGTTATTTGCAACCATTTCCCTTTCTCAAAAAAGAGGGGCATCAGCCAAGGATGTCAGATCAGCATTTTTGAAGAAGCTGACCAGAGCAACCCATATCAAACAGTAAACTTATATAATAATGGAACTGTATTGATACAAGGCAATGATTCAAGCCTCCAGGCTTTTGAGAATAGGTTTGCTACCCTAAAAGAAGACGCTGACATCATCTCAGAAAATGAGGAAAAAGTCAAGGAGGGAGATGGAGAAAAGCAGACCCCAATGGTCTCTGTGACCCAGCAGGAAGCCCTCAACGTCCCTTTACCCACCTCACCTGCAGCAGACAGAGTCAAGGACATGACAATTTCAATAAGAACACCTGCTATGCAACGTTTCCACAACACCCTCTCTCTAGTCGAAGCAGAGGTCATAGAACTCAGAGAGAAGAAGCTTCAAGAGGAGGACACTGTCCAGAAACTCAAAGAAGAGATGAAACAGTTCAGGGAGGAGAGCAGAGCATCCATAGCTAAATTAGAAAGCAGAATGGACAAGCTGAGTCAGACAAATGATGACCTCAGAGTACATCTGAGCACAACTAGAAAGGAGCTCGAACAAAAAGAGAGGTACATTGACACCCTCAACCGGCAGAGAGTCATTGTGTCCTCTGCATCTAGAGAACATGTCCACCAGCTTGGTACAACACAAGCAGAACCTGAGACCAGCATGGCCTCCACTACACAGCCGGATGACACTGCACCAGCCTACCAGTCTGCTCCAGCCCAGGTCAACCTACCAGCCTCTCAGTCTGCTCCAGCCCAGGTCAACCTACCAGCCTCCCAGTCTGCTCCAGCCCAGGTCAGAATACCAGCCTCCCAGTCTGCTCCAGCCCAGGTTAACCTACCAGCCTCCCAGTCTGCTCCAGCCCAGGTCAACCTACCAGCCTCCCAGTCTGCTCCAGCCCAGGTCAGAATACCAGCCTCCCAGTCTGCTCCAGCCCAGGTCAACCTACCAGCCTCCCAGTCTGCTCCAGCCCAGGTCAGAATACCAGCCTCCCAGTCTGCTCCAGCCCAGGTTAACCTACCAGCCTCCCAGTCTGCTCCAGCCCAGGTCAGAATACCAGCCTCCCAGTCTGCTCCACCCAGACAATCACCCACAACTGCAATTCTAATTGATTCAAATGGGAAGTTCTTAGTCCAGGAAAGATTATTCCCTAGACACCAGGTGTATAAGTTCTGGTGTCCTACAACTGAGAGTGCAATGCAGCTACTCAGTCAGACCAGGATTGACACCCCTGACAACATCATCATCCACACTGGCACAAACGACCTTCATGCCAAAGGTGAAAATGTATCTGGGGCAGTGAGAAGAGTGGCAGAACGGGCACAGGCTATGTTCCCAACAACCAATATAGTTGTGTCCACCCTCCTACCAAGAAAAGACTTCCCAGAAAAGTTGATCGACAAAATAAATCAACAGATCACTGTGGACTGTGCCTCACTGCTCAACGTCAGAACGGCTCACCACCCCACTCTGACATGTCAACACTTATATGATAATATACATCTTGATCAGGACAGTATCAGAACCTTTGCCAAGGACCTAAAAGATGCAACACTTGGCAGGGACCCACACACCCATCACCCCAGCAACAAAGGTCCCCCGCCCCACCTTCTGAAACAACAGTACCTCCACCATCCCGAGGAGAAAAGAGCCAGACATGGCTTATTACAGCACAGCTCTACTAGACCAGGCCCAACACAGCACAGCTCTACTAGACCCGGCCCATCACAACACAGCTCTACTAGACCCGGCCCTTCACAACACAGCTCTACTAGACCCGGCCCATCCCAACACAGCTCTACTAGACCTGGCCCATCACAACACAGCTCTACTAGACCCGGCCCATCACAACACAGCTCTACTAGACCCGGCCCATCACAACACAGCTCTACTAGACCCGGCCCATCACAACACAGCTCTACTAGACCCGGCCCATCACAACACAGCTCTACTAGACCCGGCCCATCACAACACAGCTCTACTAGACCTGTCCCATCACAACACAGCTCTACTAGACCCAGCCCATCACAACACAGCTCTGACCACTACTCCAGGGTCGGTCAGAACACTGCCCTTCAGGGAAGTAGACCACATGATGCAGTCCACACCATGTATCAATTAGATCGTCAGCCTACATATGCTGAGGTAACCTCTGGCAGAAGACCCCTAGAACAATCAGAGATAGGAGAGGTGCGCCAACTACTGCAACTAATATGCAGACTACTGAGCTAGACAGTCCCTTTAATTCACACACGGGCACACACGCGCACACACACACACACACAAACACACAGGGTTGCAGATTGCACATAAAATAAGTACAGTGCAATCTTATTCCATTCTTATTCATTTGTTTACAAATATTCCTAAATGTATTGACACCGGTATTATAATAATTATTATATGTAACGGTGTGTGTCTGTGTGTGTGTGTGCGCGTGTGTGTGTATGTATGTATGTATGTGTGTATATGTGTATGTGCATGTATGTGTGTATATATATATATATATATATATATATGTGTATGTGTATATATATGTATATATATATGTATGTATGTATGTATGTGTGTGTGTGTGTGTGTATGTGTGTGTGTGTGTGTGTGTGTGTGTGTGTGTGTGTGTATGTGTGTATATGTATGTGTATGTATATATGTGTATGTATGTGTATGTGTATGTATATATGTATATATGTATATATATATGTATGTGTATGTATATATGTATGTATATGTGTATATATGTATGTATATATATATATATATATATATATATATAGTATTTTATTTTTTTTGTTATTTTCGATGTACTTTACTCAAACCAGTGAATATCACTTATTATAAATGAGATCATTAACTATCAGCTCTTGGAATATCCAGGGCCTATACTCTTCACATTTTGGTTATAAAACAACTAATCCAGAATTGATTAAAAACATCAAGGGACAGGACATCATAATCCTACTGGAAACATGGTGTCGTGGAGACATAGATACTCAGTGTCCCTCAGGCTATAGAGAAAGTTTACTACCATCAATCAAACATAAAAATGTTAAACGGGGCCGAGACTCAGGTGGAATCATCATTTGGCATAAGCAGGACTTAGCACTGAATGAAATGAAAAAAGGTACCACTCACATTTGGCTAAAACTTAACAAAGGTACAATCTATTGTGACAATGATGTATACATATGTGCAGCTTATGCTCCTCCTTCAGATTCATCATATTATGATGATCAGTTTTTTGACAATCTCCAGACAGAAATCATTACATTTCAGGCGCAGGGTAAAGTGCTTCTTTGTGGAGATTTCAATGCAAGAACAGGTTCTGAGCCTGACTACACTGATGCGGGAGGTAACCACCACATATTTGGACACCCCTCCTTGTACAGTAGCCCTATTATAAATAATAGAAACAGTCCTGACCAAATACTGAACAAAAATGGAAACGAGTTAGTACATCTCTGTCGAGCCTTAGGCCTGTACATGCTTAATGGTAGAATCAGAGGGGACTCTTTAGGTCAGTTTACTTACTGCTCAGCTCTTGGGACAAGTGTAGTCGATTATGCCATCACTGACATTGACCCCTCCTCCATTAGTGCATTCACTGTCAGACCACAGACACCATTGTCAGATCACAGTCAGATCAACGTGTTTCTGAAGAAATTAACCGGCAATATTCATTCAAAAAAACAGCCCAATAAACTTTACAACATAAACCAATCGTTCAGATGGGCTCCAAACAGTGCAGAGGCATTCATTGAAACATTGAACTCAAATGAAATGATGAACTCTATACAGTTTTTCAATAACTCACAGTACCAAAACAATAAAGATGGTGTCAATTCAGCTACCCAAAACATCAACTGCATATTCCAAAAAGCAGCATTGAAAGCAAATTTGAGAAAACCAAAGCAATGCAACATCAGAAGCAAAAATCAAAATGTTTCTGACAAATGGTTTGATAATGAATGTAAAACAATTAGAAAACACCTAAGACAAATGTCAAACAAAAAACATAAGCAGCAAAACAACCCAGAGCTACGATATGAATACTTTGAAACTCTGAAACAGTATAAACAAACACTGAAATGCAAGAAATTGAATTATACCAACAAGACACTTGATGAAATTGAAAACGCAATTGACCAAAATCAGTTCTGGGACATGTGGAACAATTTAAGCACATCAAAGCCACAAGAATTAGCCATACAAGATGTAGGAATTTGGAAAACTTACTTTGATAATCTATACAAAAACATCCCACAAAAAGACTTACAACAGAACCAATTAGAAATTATAGAAAAATTGAACATCCTTGAATCAGTCATTAAAAACAACCAAAATCCATTAGATTACCCAATAACCCAACAAGAACTAAATGAAAAGCTAAAATCTATTAAATCAAAAAAGGCTTGTGGTGTAGACAACATCAGAAATGAAATGCTGAAAAACAGCACACCTGAGTTGCAAAATGCTGTGCTTAAATTGTTCAACATGGTTTTAACTTCTGGCTGCTTCCCTGATGTCTGGAACCAGGGGCTCATCTCCCCTATCCACAAAAGTGGAGACAAATCAGACCCCAATAATTACAGGGGAATTTGCGTCAACAGTAACTTGGGAAAGATTTTCTGTAGCATTTTGAATTCAAGAATTCAAACCTTTCTTCAAGAAAAAAATGTAATAAGTAAATGTCAAATTGGCTTTCTCCCTAACCATCGCACTACTGACCATATATACACCTTACACACACTAATTAATAAACACGTCCACCAAAAAAAAGAGGGCAAAATCTTTGCTTGCTTTATTGACTTTAAAAAAGCATTTGATTCGATTTGGCACGAAGGGCTATTCTACAAAATTCTACAAAGTGGGCTTGGTGGTAAGGTGTATGACTTAATAAAATGTATGTACACAGAAAATAAGTGTGCAATAAAAATCAAAAACCAAAGAACAGAATTTTTTTCACAATGTCGAGGTGTGAGACAAGGCTGCAATTTGAGTCCAAATCTTTTCAACATTTATATCAATGAATTAGCAGACATGTTGGACCAATCTCCAGCCCCAGGACTCACACTATTTGACACAGAGGTGAAATACCTGCTATATGCTGATGACTTGGTACTTCTATCACCAACCAAAGAAGGTCTTCAACAAAACATTAATATTCTGGAGCAATATTGCCATAATTGGGCCCTGGCAGTAAATTTCCAAAAAACTAAAATCATGATTTTCCAAAAAAAACCCAGATGTCAGAAACAAAAATGTAAATTCACCCTGAACAACACCTTAATTGAACACACAAAAAATTACACCTACCTTGGTCTGACCATATCTGCATCGGGAAACTTTAATATGGCAGTGAAGGCACTCAAAGAAAAAGCCCGCAGAGCAATGTATGCAATAAAAATGAAATTATTCAAAATCAACATCCCAATTAGAATTTGGACTAAAATATTTGACAGTGTAATCCTACCAATAGCACTTTATGGAAGTGAGGTTTGGGGGCCACTCAATAAACTGGATTTTAAAATGTGGGACAAACATCCAATTGAAACCCTACATGCAGAATTCTGTCGGAAAATTCTACAAGTCCAGAGAAATACACCAACTAATGCATGTAGGGCAGAATTGGGCCGTTTTCCAGTAATAATGAAAATACAGAAAAGATCATTAAAATTTTGGCTACATCTAAATTCAAGTCCAAATTCGAGTCTGCAATTTAAAGCACTTCAAGCCCAAGAGCTGAGCCCAGAAACGAGCCCTCTCAGTCAGCTGGTGTTGGACCTCACCAATCAAGCTGACACCAGCACTGCTTCAAAAGAAAGAATTCCAATAAACAAAATCATGAACCAATCAAAGGAATCATACTTACAATACTGGAAAAACGAAACAAAATCCCAAAGCCGACTAAATTGCTATCTGACCCTAAACAGAGAATATGAATTGGCTGATTATCTCTACTCTGTCAGAGATACGAAGCAGAGACAGATCCTTACCAAGTACAGGCTGAGTGACCACCGATTGGCAATAGAAACCGGCAGACATAAAAAGACATGGCTACCCAAAGAGGAGCGTGTATGTGGTCACTGCATGACAGGGGAGGTAGAGACAGAGATGCACTTTCTCCTTTACTGTGATAAATATTCCTCACAAAGAGATTCATTATTCACAGAAATGACTACATATATTCCACATTTTTACAAATTGAACCCAGAGGAAAAACTAAGAATACTCATGGGCGAAGGAGCAATGGCTCCTCTTGCAGCCAAATATGTATTTTCCTGCCATAGCCTGAGGGACAATGAATAATAACATCTGCATAGTAAACAGTAACTTACTTATTATTACTATTATTGTTATTACTATAATTATTAATGTTTACTGTAGACTGTTACCATTTTATTGTATTTATTTTTGTATTTAATTTTGTATTATTATTTACTACCATTTTATATTATTATTTGCTATCATTTATAATTTTGTTACAATGTATATTGTATACATTGTTGCTTTGGCAATATTGACACAATGTTTTTCATGCCAATAAAGCAGCTTGAATTTGAATTTGAATTTGGAAGGTAGAAAGCCTCTATTGAGATGCGGCCGGGCTCTGCGCTGCTCCGCCAGCAGGCTGATTAAACGAGCAGCGGGTTATATGGGTCAGATCCCTGCTGGAGTGCTGTGATCGCTTAGTGCTGCCTGGCGGTGTTATCTCTCTCTCCTCTCTCTGTCGTTCTATGTGCGTCTTGCTCTCTCTCCTCCCCCTCTCTTCCTTCTCTCTCTCACTCCTCTTTTTCCTTCTCTCTCTCTCTGACTCTCGTTCTCTCTCTTTCTCTCTTTCTCTCTTTTTCTCCACCCTCTCTTCCTTCTTTCTCTCTCTCTTCTCTTTTTCCTTCTCTCTCTCTGACTCTCGTTCTCTCTCTTTCTCTCTTTTTCTCCCCCCTCTCTTCCTTCTTTCTCTCTCTCTTCTCTTTTTCCTTCTCTCTCTCTCTGACTCTCGTTCTCTCTCTTTCTCTCTCTATCTCTTTTTCTCC
>NW_023493667.1:1052449-1054949 GCF_013265735.2 Oncorhynchus mykiss | reverse complement strand
TTCTGGAATCTGCATTCATCACATCACATTCCAGAATCCTAGAGTTGTATTGTTCTGGAATCTGCATTCATCACATCACATTCCAGAATCCTAGAGTTGTATTGTTCTGGAATTGACTCTGTCAATCCATGCCCGTTCATCTATTGATCAGAAACACACACATTGCTGTTTGATGAAGGTAATGACTATTTTCCTCAGACTCATTCTATTGGCTGTTATCTGCAGAGTGTCAGAGCCTCGACCTGGCCTGGAAGACTAGTTAACATAACGTAGGGACTCCTCCACTGCCTCCAGTGTGTTGGTGTCTGTGTCTGAGATGAAATTATACAACGTCCACTTTAACTCACAGCAGATAAATGGCAGAGATGAGATGATGACGAGAAAGGGATAATGACAGGAAACAGAATATGTGTGTGTGTGTGTGTGTGTGTGTGTGTGTGTGTGTGTGTGTGTGTGTGTGTGTGTGTGTGTGTGTGTGTGTGTGTGTGTGCGTGCGTGTGACACCCTTGGGGGCTCAGATGTAAGAGTGCTCATGGGAAGAACAACACTTAACAGGTACACAGACCATTCTGAATGATTCAGACTAACTGGGGGGATAGAGAGGGAGAGGAAGAGAGAGGAAGAGGGAGGGAGAGAGGAGGGAGAGAAGAAGAGAGAGAGGGAGAGGGAAGAGAGAGGGAGAGAGAGAGAGAGGGAGAGAGAGAGAGAGAGGGAGAGAGAGAGGATGGGAGAGGGAGAGGGAGAGAGAGAGGAAGGGAGAGAGAGAGAGGGAGAGAGAGAGGGAGAGGGAGATAGAGAGGGAGAGAGAGAGGGAGAGGGGAGAGGGAGAGGGAGAGAGAGGGAGAGGGGGAGAGGGAGAGGGAGAGGGAGAGGGATAGAGAGGGAGAGAGAGAGGGAGAGAGAGAGGGAGAGGGGAGAGGGAGAGGGAGGAAGAAAGCGGGATTAAGAGACAGGGCTTTTTCTCCACTGAATATTTAATTTACACACACATTGTGTTTCTCATGATGTGGAACTGTGTGTGTCTGTGTCTGTGTGTGTATATCTGTTTACATCAGCATATTTTTGATTCATCAATTGTTGTTGTCTCATTCCCTGTAGGGTTTTTTTGACCACAGCCTGTTACCGTGACAACACCAGCTGCCGGGACCCTCGGCTATCACCTCATTGTGAGATGAATCTCTGCGGGTCCTGCGTGCGTGTGTGTGTGTGTGTGTGTGTCTCCTGGAGGTTTTTGCTCCAACCCTGTCTAAAACACATGGGTTTTCACAGGGAGAGAGGGTGAGTTAAACACACAGGGAGGGGGGGTGGGTTAATAAACACACTGGGTTTTCACAGGGAGAGAAGGTGGGTAAAACACACTGGGTTTTCACAGGGAGAGAGGGTGGGTTAAACACACTGGGTTTTCACAGGGAGAGAGGGTGGTTAAACACACTGGGTTTTCACAGGGAGAGAGGGTGGGTTAAACACACTGGGTTTTCACAGGGAGAGAGGGTGGTTAAACACACTGGGTTTTCACAGGGAGAGAGGGTGGTTAAACACACAGGGTTTTCACAGGGAGAGAGGGTAGGTTAAACACACAGGTTTTCACAGGGAGAGGGGGTGGGTTAAACACACAGGGTTTTCACAGGGAGAGAGGGTTGGTAATACACACTGGGTTTTCACAGGGAGAGAGGGTGGGTAAAACACACAGGTTTTCACAGGGAGAGAGGGTGGGTAAACACACTGGGTTTTCACAGGGAGAGAGGGTGAGTATAACACACAGGTTTTTACAGGGAGAGAGGGTGGGTAAACACACTGGGTTTCACAGGGAGAGAGGGTTGGTAATACACACTGGGTTTTCACAGGGAGAGAGGGTGGGTAAAACACACAGGTTTTCACAGGGAGAGAGGGTGGGTAAACACACAGGTTTTCACAGGGAGAGAGGGTGGGTTAAACACACAGGTTTTCACAGGGAGAGAGGGTGGGTATAACACACAGGTTTTCACAGGGAGAGAGGGTGGGTATAACACACAGGTTTTCACAGGGAGAGAGGGTGGGTATAACACACAGGTTTTCACAGGGAGAGAGGGTGGGTAAACACACAGGTTTTCACAGGGAGAGAGGGTGGGTTAAACACACAGGTTTTCACAGGGAGAGAGGGTGGGTTAAACACAACTACTAACGACCCACGGTGCAGAAAAAGGCGAGTATCAGAAATACCCAAAAATAAAAAATGAATGTAAAATCACTATTTGTGCTTCTATATCCCTGATGGTAAACTCTCCTGGAAAGACCTAGGTCTCCTAAACGGTAGATAGGAGGGAGGGAGAGAGAGGGAGAGAGACAGGGACCCTGATTGTAAACTCTCCTGGAAAGACCTACGTCTCCTAAACGGTAGATAGGAGGGAGGGAGAGAGAGAGAGAGAGACAGGGACCCTGATGGTAAACTCTCCTGGAAAGACCTACGTCTCCTAAACGGTAGATAGGAGGGAGGGAGAGAGAGGGAGAGAGACAGGGACCC
>NW_023493667.1:1047449-1049949 GCF_013265735.2 Oncorhynchus mykiss | reverse complement strand
AGTTGCCTCCTGTAGTCAATAGCCTCCTGTAGTCAGTAGTCTCCTGTAGTCAGGAGCCTCCTGATGTCAGCAGCCTCCTGTAGTCAGCAGCCTCCTGTAGTCAATAGCCTCCTGTAGTCAGTAGCCTCCTATAGTCAGTAGCCTCCTATAGTCAGTAGCCTCCTGTAGTCAGCAGCCTCCTGTAGTCAGCAGCCTCTTGATGTCAGCAGCCTTATGTAGTCTGCACCCTCCTGTAGTCAGTAGCCTCCTGTAGTCAGCAGCCTTCTGTAGTCAGCAGCCTCCTGATGTCAGCAGCCTTATGTAGTCTGCACCCTCCTGTTGTCAGTAGCCTCCTGTAGGCCGTAGCCTCCTGTAGGCCGTAGCCTCCTGTAGTCAAAAGCCTCCTGCAGTCTGAAGTCTGCTGTAGTCAGTAGCCTCCTGTAGTCAGGAGCCTCCTGTAGTCAGTAGTCTCCTGTAGTCAGGAGCCTCCTGTAGACAGGAGCCTCCTGTAGTCCGGAGCCTTCTGTAGTCAGGACCCTCCTGTTGTCAGGACCCTCCTGTTGTCAGGAGCCTCCTGCAGTCTGAAGTCTGCTGTAGTCAGTAGCCTCTTATAGTCAGTAATATCCTGTAGTCAGGGCCTCCTGTATTCAGGACTATTAACAGATGAATATTGTTATTCAGGCCTCGGCAGACAGACGTTAACCTGCCCTCCCCACATCACCACCTGAAGGACAGGAGTACTAACAGGTGAATACTATTTTTCAGGACTTGACAGACATTCTAAGAACCTTAGATAGAGGTTCTTAGAAGCTGTTATCAAGTAGAATGTTGGCAGTAAACATACAAGGACACCCCATTATGACAAAACATCTTCTTTCAAACCACTGCTGCCAGAGAGCGAGAGAGAGCGAGAGAGAGAGAGAGAGAGAGAGAGAGAGAGAGAGAGGGAGAGAGAGAGAGAGAGAGAGAGAGAGAGAGAGAGAGAGAGAGAGAGAGAGAGAGAGAGAGAGAGAGAGAGAGAGAGAGGGAGAGAGAGAGAGAAAAACATCCTCTTTCAAACCACTGCTGCCAGAGAGCGAGAGAGATTGAGAGAGAGAGAGAGATCGAGAGAGAGAGAGAGAGAGAGAGAGAGAGAGAGAGAGAGGGAGAGAGGGAGAGAGAGAGAGAGAAAAACATCCTCTTTCAAACCACTGCTGCCAGAGAGCGAGAGAGATCGAGAGAGAGAGAGAGAGAGAGAGAGAGGGGGAGAGAGAGAGAAAAACATCCTCTTTCAAATACTGCTGCCACTAGAGTACCCTGAAAGAATAAACGAATGGAGAAGAGGGAGAGAGAGACAGCGAGATTGAGAGTGAGAGTGTGTGTGTCGCAGTAAGCGAAGATTCTTTATCTTCAAACAAAAATGTCTATGGAAACAGCATGCTCCATTAGACCCGTTATCAAATCAGGAATGAGATTCACTTCAATTACCCTTCACACACACACACACACACACACACGCACGCACGCACGCACGCACAGACACACACACACACCTAGACACACCTAGACACAGCTAGACACACAAACACAGACACACACACACAGCAAACACAGACACCTACACAAAAACACACACACGCACACGCACACACACACACACACATACACACACACACACACACACACTAACACACACTAACACACACACACACAGCGGGGTGTTTAGTGCCGCATGATTGATGGTTAACAGATATGTTGTGTTGAGATGCATAATATTTATCATATGTCCCAGACCTCGCCTTCACTGCCATCAACCCCGCGTGTGTGTGTGTGTGTGTGTGTGTGTGTGTGTGTGTGTGTGTGTGTGTGTGTGTGTGTGTGTGTGTGTGTGTGTGTGTGTGTGTGTGTGTGTGTGTGTGTGTGTGTGTGTGTGTGTGTGGTGTGTGTGTGTGTGTGTGTGTGTGTGTTATTGTTCAATGGTAATATGTACGTTGTTATGTCATGCCAAAGAAGCTGATTTAATTGAAAATTGAATTGACTTGTGAGAGAGAGAGAGAGGGAGAAAGAGAGAGAGAGAGAGAGAGAGAGACAGACAGAGAGAGAGACAGAGAAAGAGAGACAGAGAAAGAGAGAGAGAGAGAGAGGGGGGGGGGACAAAGCGAGAGAGAGGGTGGGGGAGAAGAGAGAGAGAGGGTGGGGTAGAAGAGAGAGAGAGGGTGGGGGAGAAGAGAGAGAGAGGGTGGGGGAGAAGAGAGAGAGAGGGTGGGGGAGAAGAGAGAGAGAGAGAGGGCAGAGAGAGAGGCGTAGAGAGGGAGGCAGATCTATATATATATTCACTTGCTTTGGCACTGTAAACATACGTTTCCCATGCCAATAAAGCCCTTTGAATTGAATATAATTGAATTGTGAAGCAGAGAGATAATCTGCTCATTCTGGAAGGGAGGGAGGAGTCGAGTGAGAGAAAGAGAGAAAGAGAGAAAGAGAGAAAGAAAGAAAAAAACACCCACACGTCTTACCTCATTACATCTCCGTCAAGGACGAG
>NW_023493667.1:1027449-1042449 GCF_013265735.2 Oncorhynchus mykiss | reverse complement strand
GGATACTGTACAGAGAAACACCAAGATATAAAATATATTCTGACTATAGGATACTGTACAGAGAAACACCAAGATATAAAATATATTCTGACTATAGGATACTGTACAGAGAAACACCAAGATATCAAATATATTCTGACTATAGGATACTGTACAGAGAAACACCAAGATATAAAAGATATTCTGACTATAGGATACTGTACAGAGAAACACCAAGATATCAAATATATTCTGACTATAGGACAACAGTAATACAACATTACTACTAGTAGACTTTAATACAGATGTCAATACATTATATAACTAATACAGACTACTGTCTATATCAAGGCATTATATTCCAAATACAGACTACTGTCTATACAGACTAGTGTCTATACAGACTACTGTCTATATCAAGGCATTATATTCCAAATACAGACTACTGTCTATACAGACTAGTGTCTATACAGACTACTGTCTATATCAAGGCATTATATTCCAAATACAGACTACTGTCTATACAGACTACTGTCTATGTCAAGACATTATATAACTAATACAGACTACTGTCTATACAGACTACTGTCTATATCAAGGCATTATATTCCAAATACAGACTACTGTCTATACAGACTACTGTCTATGTCAAGACATTATATAACTAATACAGACTACTGTCTATACAGACTACTGTCTATATCAAGGCATTATATTACTAATACAGACTACTGTCTATACAGACTACTGTCTATACAGACTACTGTCTATGTCAAGACATTATATAACCGTTCCCTACCAACTACTAACTACTAACCCTACCATTCCTATTTCTGTTGTACTGTCTTCATCCTACCATTCCTATTTCTTTTGTACAGTCTTCATCCTACCATTCCCATTTCTGTTGTACAGTCTTCATCCTACCATTCCTATTTCTGTTGTACTGTCTTCATCCTACCATTCCCATTTCTGTTGTACAGTCTTCATCCTACATTCCTATTTCTGTTGTACAGTCTTCATCCTACCATTCCTATTTCTGTTGTGCAGTCTTCATCCTACCATTCCTATTTCTGTTGTACAGTCTTCATCCTACCATTCCTATTTCTGTTTTACAGTCTTCATCCTACCATTCCTATTTCTGTTGTGAAGTCTTCATCCTACCATTCCTATTTCTGTTTTACAGTCTTCATCCTACCATTCCCATTTATGTTGTACAGTCTTCATCCTACCATTCCCATTTCTGTTGTGCAGTCTTCATCCTACCATTCCTATTTCTGTTGTGCAGTCTTCATCCTACCATTCCTATTTCTGTTGTACAGTCTTCATCCTACCATTCCTATTTCTGTTTTACAGTCTTCATCCTACCATTCCCATTTATGTTGTACAGTCTTCATCCTACCATTCCCATTTCTGTTGTACTGTCTTCATCCTACCATTCCTATTTCTGTTGTACAGTCTTCATCCTACCATTCCCATTTCTGTTGTACAGTCTTCATCCTACCATTCCTATTTATGTTGTACAGTCTTCATCCTACCATTCCCATTTCTGTTGTACAGTCTTCATCCTACCATTCCTATTTCTGTTGTACAGTCTTCATCCTACCATTCCTATTTCTGTTGTGCAGTCTTCATCCTACCATTCCTATTTCTGTTGTACAGTCTTCATCCTACCATTCCTATTTCTGTTTTACAGTCTTCATCCTACCATTCCTATTTCTGTTGTGAAGTCTTCATCCTACCATTCCTATTTCTGTTTTACAGTCTTCATCCTACCATTCCCATTTATGTTGTACAGTCTTCATCCTACCATTCCCATTTCTGTTGTGCAGTCTTCATCCTACCATTCCTATTTCTGTTGTGCAGTCTTCATCCTACCATTCCTATTTCTGTTGTACAGTCTTCATCCTACCATTCCTATTTATGTTGTACAGTCTTCATCCTACCATTCCTATTTCTGTTTTACAGTCTTCATCCTACCATTCCTATTTATGTTGTACAGTCTTCATCCTACCATTCCTATTTCTGTTTTACAGTCTTCATCCTACCATTCCAATTTCTGTTGTGCAGTCTTCATCCTACCATTCCTATTTCTGTTGTGAAGTCTTCATCCTACCATTCCTATTTCTGTTGTACAGTCTTCATCCTACCATTCCTATTTCTGTTGTACAGTCTTCATCCTACCATTCCTATTTCTGTTGTACAGTCTTCATCCTACCATTCCCATTTCTGTTGTGCAGTCTTCATCCTACCATTCCTATTTCTGTTTTACAGTCTTCATCCTACCATTCCCATTTCTGTTGTGCAGTCTTCATCCTACCATTCTTATTTCTGTTGTGACGTCTTCATCCTACCATTCCTATTTCTGTTGTACATTCTTCATCCTACCATTCTAGGATGAAGAGTGAGAGAGGACGAGGGAGGAAGAGCGGGAGAGAGGGAGACGGTGATAGAGGAAGAGGGAGAAAGGGAGAGGCCTAGGGAGGAAGAGGGGGAGAGGGTATGGAGGAGGAGAGGGAGAGAGGGTGAGGGAGGAAGAGGAGGAGAGAGGGAGAGGGTGAGGGAGGACGAGGGGGAGAGGGAGAGGGGGAGAGGGAGGAAGAGGGGGAGAGGGTAGGGAGCAGGCGAGGGAGAGAGGATGAGGGAGGAAGAGGAGGAGAGGGAGAGAGGGAAAGGGTGAGGGAGGACGAGGGGGAGAGGGAGAGAGGGAGAGGGTGAGGGAGGACGGGGGGGAGAGAGTGAGGGAGAATCTACAGGCTTCTCAAGTGATTAATGAGGCTTCATTCAGAGAAACACATGAGGAATGAAACCTGTTTCTGCTCAGTAAGCCATAACAACAGCCTCTGAGATGGAAAGAAGAAACGGAACATGAGAAATACAGTGATGACAAAGGGAATGTCCTGAGTTACTGTAATAGTCCTGAGTTACTGTATTAGTCCTGAGTTACTGTATTAGTCCTGAGTTACTGTATTAGACCTGAGTTACTGTAATAGACCTGAGTTACTGTAATAGACCTGAGTTACTGTAATAGACCTGAGTTACTGTAATAGTCCTGAGTTACTGTAATAGACCTGAGTTACTGTAATAGTCCTGAGTTACTGTAATAGTCCTGAGTTACTGTAATAGACCTGAGTTACTGTAATATACCTGAGTTACTGTAATAGTCCTGAGTTACTGTAATAGTCCTGAGTTACTGTAATAGACCTGAGTTACTGTAATAGTCCTGAGTTACTGTAATAGACCTGAGTTACTGTAATAGTCCTGAGTTACTGTAATAGACCTGAGTTACTGTAATAGTCCTGAGTTACTGTAATAGTCCTGAGTTACTGTAATAGACCTTAGATACTGTAATAAACCTGAGTTACTGTAATAGTCCTGAGTTACTGTAATAGACCTGAGTTATTGTAATAGTCCTGAATAACTGTATATGTTCTGAATTACTGTAATAGTCCTGAGTTACTGTATATGTTCTGAATTACTGTATATGTTCTGAATTACTGTATTAGTCCTGAGTTACTGTAATAGTCCTGAGTTACTGTAATAGTCCTGAATAACTGTATATGTTCTGAATTACTGTAATAGTTATGAGCTACTGTATATGTCCTGAGTTACTGTAATAGTCCTGAATAACTGTATATGTTCTGAATTACTGTAATAGTCCTGAGTTACTGTAATAGTCCTGAATAACTGTAATAGACCTGAGTTACTGTATATGTTCTGAATTACTGTAATAGTTCTGAGCTACTGTATATGTTCTGAGTTACTGTAATCGTTCAGCGTTATTGTATTAGGCCTGAATTACTGTATATGTTCTGAATTACTGTATTAGTTCTGAGTTACTGTAATAGTTTTGAGTTACTGTAATAGTTCTGAGTTACTGTAATAGTTCTGAGTTACTGTATTAGTCCTGAGTTACTGTATATGTTCTGAATTACTGTATTAGTTCTGAGTTACTGTAATAGTTCTGAGTTACTGTATTAGTCCTGAATTACTGTATATGTTCTGAATTACTGTATTAGTTCTGCGTTACTGTAATAGTTCTGAGTTACTGTAATTGTTCTAAGTTACTGTAATAGTTCTGAGTTACTGTAATAGTTCTGAGTTACTGTATTAGTCCTTAGTTCCTGTATTAGTCCTGAGTTCCTGCATTCCTGAGTTCCTGTATTAGTCCTGAGTTCCTGTATTAGTCCTGAGTTACTCTATTAGTCCTGAGTTCTATATTAGTTCTGAGTTCCTGTATATGTTCTGAGTTCCTATATATGTTCTGAGTTCCAGTATATGTTCTGAGTTACTGTATTAGTTCTGAATTACTGTGTATGTTCTGAATTACTATATTAGTTCTGAGTTACTTTATATGTTCTGAGTTACTGTATTAGTTCTGAGTTACTGTATTAGTTCTGAGTTACTGTATGTGTTCTGAGTTCCTGTATTAGTCCTGAGATCCTGTATACGTTCTGAGTTACTCTATTAGTCCTGAATTACTGTGTATGTTCTGAATTACTATATTAGTTTTGGGTTACTGTAATAGTTCTGATTTACTGTATACGTTCTAAGTCACTGTACATGTTCTGAGTTACTGTATTAGTTCTGAGTTACTGTATTAGTTCTGAGTTACTGTAGTAGTTCTGAGTTACTGTATTAGTTCTGAGTTACTGTATATGTTCTGAGTTACTGTAGTAGTTCTGAGTTACTGTATTAGTTCTGAGTTACTGTATTAGTTCTGAGTTACTGTATTAGTTCTGAGTTACTGTAGTAGTTCTGAGTTACTGTATATGTTCTGAGTTACTGTAGTAGTTCTGAGCTAGTGTATTAGTCCTGAGTTACTGTATTAGTTCTGAGTTACTGTAATAGTTCTGAGTTACTGTATATGTTCTGAGTTACTGTATTGGTTCTCAGTTACTGTATTAGTCCTGAGTTACTGTATATGTTCTGAGTTACTGTATATGTTCTGGTTTACTGTATTAGTTCTGAGTTACTGTATTAGTTCTGAGTTACTGTATATGTTCTGAGTTACTGTATATGTTCTGAGTTACTGTATTAGTTCTGAGTTACTGTATTAGTCCTGAGTTATTGTATATGCTCTGAGTTACTGTATATGTTCTGAGTTTCTGTATATGTTCTGAGTTACTGTATATGTTCTGAGTTACTGTATATGTTCTGAGTTACTTTATATGTTCTGAGTTACTGTATATATGTACAGTCGGAAGCAGTAAGCCGGGCACCATTTTAATGTTGCCGTGCGTTAGTTTGTAGAATGCGAGCTGTGATGCTGTCTCTCTGCATCCCTCCTCAGCTCTGTGGACATCTGTGTTGAGACAGAAGAAGAAGAAGAACAACAATTATACTGAACAGAATAATGTAAAGGAACTTCCTGCTGAGTCGGCTCATATCCATCACAGGAAGTACATCAGTCAGCACGATGGAAGGTTATCACAGAGAGGATACAGTCTGGTCGCACACACACACACACACATGTATATGCCTGGGCGCCACACACACACAAACACACCGATATGCCAGAGGACTTTAGCTGTTCCCACATACACACCCTCTGAAATAAAATTGATGACAGTGCTGTATTCACAGTATTCTCTATCATGATACACACACACACACACACACACACACACACACACACACACACACACACACACACACACACACACACACAGAGTCATGTAAGAAATCAGCGCTATTTAATTCAACCATAAGTGACTTTTAAGTGACTGCTGAGAGCTGGTAATGTACAGGGTGATATTTCAGATTCAACCTGTGTGTGTGTGTGTGTGTGTGTGTGTGTGTGTGTGTGTGTGTGTGTGTGTGTGTGTGTGTGTCATGACACAGAATACTGTGAATACAGCACTGCCATTGATTTTATTTCAAAGGGTGTGTATGTGGGAACAGCTAAAGTCCTCTGGCATATTGGTGTGTGTGTGTGTGTGTGTGTGTGTGTGTGTGTGTGTGTGTGTGTGTGTGTGTGTGTGTGTGTGTCTGGCTTTATTGGCTTCATTGCTCATCTCAGCAGGTCAAGTCCAATAAAGACTGGGATGGAGAGATCTGGAGGGAGAGAGGGACAGAGAGAGAGGGAGAGAAAGAAAGAGAGAGCGAGAGACAAGTAGAGAGAGGGAGGGAGAGAGAGCGAGAGACAAGTAGAGAGAGGGAGGGAGGGAGAAGTAGGGAGAGGGAGGGAGAAAGACAGAGAGAGAGAGAGAGACAGAGAGGGAGAGAAAGAGAGAGCGAGAGACAAGTAGGGAGAGGGAGAGGGAGGGAGGGAGAGAGAAGTAGGGAGAGGGAGGGAGGGAGAGAGAAGTAGGGAGAGGGAGGGAGAAAGACAGAGAGAGAGGGAGAGAGAAGTAGGGAGAGGGAGGGAGGGAGGGAGGGAGGGAGGGAGGGAGGGAGGGAGGGAGGGAGGGAGGGAGGGAGGGAGGGAGGGAGAAGTAGGGAGAGGGAGGGAGAGGGAGAAGTAGGGAGAGAGAAGTAGGGAGAGGGAGGGAGAGAGAAGTAGGGAGAGGGAGGGAGAGAGAAGTAGGGAGAGGGAGGGAGAAAGACAGAGAGAGAGAAGTAGGGAGAAGGAGGGAGAAAGACAGAGAGAGAGAACGAGAACTAAAACGTCAGAGAAAGGATCTCAGGCCCAAATTGAGATCCTAAATTGTTCCTCTGAATCTGACAGAATGTGTTCTATTTGATGATATCTCTGTTCTACATGACATAATGTGTTCTATTTGATGATATCTCTGTTCTACATGACATAATGTGTTCTATTTGATGATATCTCTGTTCTACATGTCATAATGTGTTATATTTGATGATATCTCTGTTCTACATGACATAATGTGTTCTATTTGATGATATCTCTGTTCTACATGACAGAATGTGTTCTATTTGATGATATCTCTGTTCTACATGACATAATGTGTTCTATTTGATGATATCTCTGTTCGACGTGACAGAATGTGTTCTATTTGATGATATCTCTGTTCTACATTACATAATGTGTTCTATTTGATGATATCTCTGTTCTACATGACAGAATGTGTTCTATTTGATGATATCTCTGTTCTACATTACATAATGTGTTCTATTTGATGATATCTCTGTTCTACATTACATAATGTGTTCTATTTGATGATATCTCTGTTCTACATTACATAATGTGTTCTATTTGATGATATCTCTCTTCTACTTGACAGAATGTGTTCTATTTGATGATATCTCTGTTCGACGTGACAGAATGTGTTCTATTTGATGATATCTCTGTTCTACATTACATAATGTGTTCTATTTGATGATATCTCTGTTCTACATGACAGAATGTGTTCTATTTGATGATATCTCTGTTCTACATTACATAATGTGTTCTATTTGATGATATCTCTGTTCTACATTACATAATGTGTTCTATTTGATGATATCTCTGTTCTACTTGACAGAATGTGTTCTATTTGATGATATCTCTGTTCTACTTGACATAATGTGTTCTATTTGATGATATCTCTGTTCTACATTACATAATGTGTTCTATTTGATGATATCTCTGTTCTACATGACAGAATGTGTTCTATTTGATGATATCTCTGTTCCACTTGACAGAATGTGTTCTATTTGATGATATCTCTGTTCTACATGACAGAATGTGTTCTATTTGATGATATCTCTGTTCTACATGACAGAATGTGTTCTATTTGATGATATCTCTCTTCTACTTGACATAATGTGTTCTATTTGATGATATCTCTGTTCTACATGACAGAATGTGTTCTATTTGATGATATCTCTCTTCCACTTGACAGAATGTGTTCTATTTGATGATATCTCTGTTCTACATGACAGAATGTGTTCTATTTGATGATATCTCTGTTCTACATGACAGAATGTGTTCTATTTGATGATATCTCTCTTCTACTTGACATAATGTGTTCTATTTGATGATATCTCTCTTCTACTTGACATAATGTGTTCTATTTGATGATATCTCTGTTCTACATGACAGAATGTGTTCTATTTGATGATATCTCTGTTCTACATGACAGAATGTGTTCTATTTGATGATATCTCTGTTCTACTTGACATAATGTGTTCTATTTGATGATATCTCTGTTCTACATGACATAATGTGTTCTATTTGATGATATCTCTGTTCTACATGACATAATGTGTTCTATTTGATGATATCTCTGTTCTACATGACAGAATGTGTTCTATTTGATGATATCTCTGTTCTACATGACATAATGTGTTCTATTTGATGATATCTCTCTTCTACATGACATAATGTGTTATATTTGATGATATCTCTGTTCTACATGACATAATGTGTTATATTTGATGATATCTCTGTTCTACATGACAGAATGTGTTCTATTTGATGATATCTCTGTTCTACATGACAGAATGTGTTCTATTTGATGATATCTCTCTTCTACTTGACATAATGTGTTCTATTTGATGATATCTCTGTTCTACATGACAGAATGTGTTCTATTTGATGATATCTCTGTTCTACATTACATAATGTGTTCTATTTGATGATATCTCTGTTCTACATGACAGAATGTGTTCTATTTGATGATATCTCTGTTCTACATTACATAATGTGTTCTATTTGATGATATCTCTGTTCTACATGACAGAATGTGTTCTATTTGATGATATCTCTGTTCTACATTACATAATGTGTTCTATTTGATGATATCTCTGTTCTACTTGACAGAATGTGTTCTATTTGATGATATCTCTGTTCTACATGACAGAATGTGTTCTATTTGATGATATCTCTCTTCTACTTGACATAATGTGTTCTATTTGATGATATCTCTGTTCTACATGACAGAATGTGTTCTATTTGATGATATCTCTGTTCTACTTGACAGAATGTGTTCTATTTGATGATATCTCTGTTCTACTTGACATAATGTGTTCTATTTGATGATATCTCTGTTCTACATGACATAATGTGTTCTATTTGATGATATCTCTGTTCTACTTGACATAATGTGTTCTATTTGATGATATCTCTGTTCTACTTGACATAATGTGTTCTATTTGATGATATCTCTGTTCTACATGACAGAATGTGTTCTATTTGATGATATCTCTGTTCTACATGACATAATGTGTTCTATTTGATGATATCTCTCTTCTACTTGACAGAATATGTTCTATTTGATGATATCTCTGTTCTACATGACAGAATGTGTTCTATTTGATGATATCTCTGTTCTACTTGACATAATGTGTTCTATTTGATGATATCTCTGTTCTACTTGACATAATGTGTTCTATTTGATGATATCTCTGTTCTACTTGACATAATGTGTTCTATTTGATGATATCTCTGTTCTACTTGACATAATGTGTTCTATTTGATGATATCTCTGTTCTACATGACATAATGTGTTCTATTTGATGATATCTCTGTTCCACTTGACAGAATGTGTTCTATTTGATGATATTTCTGTTCTACATTACATAATGTGTTATATTTGATGATATCTCTGTTCTACATGACATAATGTGTTCTATTTGATTATATCTCTGTTCTACATTACATAATGTGTTCTATTTGATGATATCTCTGTTCTACTTGACAGAATGTGTTCTATTTGATGATATCTCTGTTCTACATGACATAATGTGTTCTATTTGATGATATCTCTGTTCTACATGACAGAATGTGTTCTATTTGATGATATCTCTGTTCCACTTGACAGAATGTGTTCTATTTGATGATATTTCTGTTCTACATTACATAATGTGTTATATTTGATGATATCTCTGTTCTACATGACATAATGTGTTCTATTTGATGATATCTCTGTTCTACATTACATAATGTGTTATATTTGATGATATCTCTGTTCTACATGACAGAATGTGTTCTATTTGATGATATCTCTGTTCTACTTGACAGAATGTGTTCTATTTGATGATATCTCTGTTCTACATGACAGAATGTGTTCTATTTGATGATATCTCTCTTCTACTTGACATAATGTGTTCTATTTGATGATATCTCTGTTCTACTTGACATAATGTGTTCTATTTGATGATATCTCTGTTCTACTTGACATAATGTGTTCTATTTGATGATATCTCTGTTCTACATGACAGAATGTGTTCTATTTGATGATATCTCTGTTCTACATTACATAATGTGTTCTATTTGATGATATCTCTGTTCTACTTGACAGAATGTGTTCTATTTGATGATATCTCTGTTCTACATTACATAATGTGTTCTATTTGATGATATCTCTGTTCTACTTGACAGAATGTGTTCTATTTGATGATATCTCTGTTCTACATTACATAATGTGTTCTATTTGATGATATCTCTGTTCTACATGACAGAATGTGTTCTATTTGATGATATCTCTGTTCTACTTGACAGAAGAGTGTGGCTGTGTCCCAAATAGTCCGCTATTCCCCATATAACAGTCCCCTATTCCCCATATAACAGTCCCCTATTCCCCATATAACAGTCCCCTATTCCCCATATAACAGTCCCCTATTCCCCCTATTCCCCATACAACAGTCCCCTATTCCCCATATAACAGTCCCCTATTCCCCATACAACAGTCCCTTATTCCCTTTCCACATAAGGCTCTGTTGAAAGTGTCTCCCTGTGCAGGGAAAGAGGTCCATATGTGGGATAATCTATATGTGACTCTCTGAAGCACAATGCCTCATATGAAGTCCATTATGTTCTAGTGGGAAGCTCTCAGCCCTACGGGGGGTTGGGAGGGAAACGTATGCCAGTAGATATCAGGGGAATTGCTGAATGTAGCAAGAACAATCTGGCAACACACACACACACTCTCTCACGCACGCACACTCTCTCACGCACACACACACACACACACACACACGCACACACACACACACACACACACACACACACACACACACACACACACACACACACACACACACACACACACACACACACACACAAAACATCTCTGTGAGAACAAGCCTAACCTCCAGTTTTACGATGACATCTGTTACCACAGAAACTCACAATGGTACGGTCCACATAACCCCTGTTGGTCTGAAGGAAACTCACAATGGTACGGTCCACATAACCCCTGTTGGTCTGAAGGAAACTCACAATGGTACGGTCCAAGACCCTGTGAAACACTATTTTTTTGTGAGCTCCGCGGTAAGGCACATATAGACGTTCTCGTGACCTTTTCAAACGTCTAAACCTGATAGGCTAGCTGGGTCATCAGTGACCCTACCTGATAGGCTAGCTGGGTCATCATTAACCAACCTGATAGGCTAGCTGGGTAATCAGTGACCTAACTGATAGGCTAGCTGGGTCATCAGTGACCCTACCTGATAGGCTAGCTGGGTCATCATTAACCAACCTGATAGGCTAGCTGGGTAATCAGTGACCTAACTGATAGGCTAGCTGGGTCATCAGTGACCTACCTACCTGATAGGCTAGCTGTGTCATCAGTGACCTACCTGATAGGCTAGCTGGGTCATCAGTGACCTATCTGATAGGCTAGCTGGGTCGTCAGTGACCTAACTGATAGGCTAGCTGGGTCATCATTAACCAACCTGATAGGCTAGCTGGGTAATCAGTGACCTAACTGATAGGCTAGCTGGGTCATCAGTGACCTACCTGATAGGCTAGCTGGGTCATCAGTGACCTACCTGATAGGCTAGCTGGGTCATCAGTGACCTACCTGATAGGCTAGCTGGGTCATCAGTGACCTAACTGATAGGCTAGCTGGGTCATCAGTGACCTACCTGATAGGCTAGCTGGGTCGTCAGTGACCTAACTGATAGGCTAGCTGGGTCGTCAGTGACCTAACTGATAGGCTAGCTGGGTCATCAGTGACCTACCTACCTGATAGGCTAGCTGTGTCATCAGTGACCTACCTGATAGGCTAGCTGGGTCATCAGTGACCTACCTGATAGGCTAGCTGGGTCATCATTAACCAACCTGATAGGCTAGCTGGGTAATCAGTGACCTAACTGATAGGCTAGCTGGGCCATCAGTGACCTACCTGATAGGCTAGCTGGGTCATCAGTGACCTACCTGATAGGCTAGCTGGGTCATCAGTGACCTACCTGATAGGCTAGCTGGGTCATCAGTGACCTACCTGATAGGCTAGCTGGGTCATCAGTGACCTAACTGATAGGCTAGCTGGGTCATCAGTGACCTACCTGATAGGCTAGCTGGGTCGTCAGTGACCTAACTGATAGGCTAGCTGGGTCGTCAGTGACCTAACTGATAGGCTAGCTGGGTCGTCAGTGACCTAACTGATAGGCTAGCTGGGTCGTCAGTGACCTAACTGATAGGCTAGCTGGGTCATCAGTGACATAACTGATAGGCTAGCTGGACATGGTGTTTTTCTTTTCTGTCTTCTGTGTGTTCAGAGTAACTTCATTCACAACATCACTGTCTTATCCTTCTCCGTGTGTGTGTGTGTGTGTGTGTGTGTGTGTGTGTGTGTGTGTGTGTGTGTGTGTGTGTGTGTGTGTGTGTGTGTGTGTGTGTGTGTGTGTGTGTGTGTGTGTTTGTGTGTCAAATCAAATTAAGTGTGTGTGTCGTCTTAGATCCTCTGGTGTGCACTGATGACTTCTCAAATCAAATCAGATCAAATCAAATTTTATTTGTCACATACACATGGTTAGCAGATGTTAATGCGAGTGTAGCGAAATGCTTGTGCTTCTAGTTCCTAACTAGTTCATAACCAACGAGTAATCTAACCTAACAATTCCACAACAATGACCTTATACACACAACTGTAAAGGGATAAAGAATATGTACATAAGGATATATGAATGAGTGATGGTACAGAGCGGCATAGGCAAGATACAGTAGATGGTATCGAGTAGAGTATATACATATGAGATGAGTAATGTAGGGTATGTAAACATAAAGTGGCATTGTTTATTAAAGTGGCTAGTGATACATGTATTACATAAAGATGGCAAGATGCAGTAGATGGTATCAAGTACAGTATATACATATGAGATGAGTAATGTAAGGTATGTAAACATTATATTAAGTGGCATTGTTTAAAGTGGCTAGTGATATATTTACATAATTTCCCATCAATTCCCATTATTAAAGTGGTTGGAGTTGAGTCAGTGTGTTGGCAGCAGCCACTCAATGTTAGTGGTGGCTGTTTAACAGTCTGATGGCCTTGAGATAGAAGCTGTTTTTCAGTCTCTCGGTCCCTGCTTTGATGCACCTGTACTGACCTCGCCTTCTGGATGATAGCGGGGTGAACAGGCAGTGGCTCGGGTGGTTCTTGTCCTTGATGATCTTTATGGCCTTCCTGTGACATCGGGTGTTGTAGGTGTCCTGGAGGGCAGGTAGTTTGCCCCCGGTGATGCGTTGTGCAGACCTCACTACCCTCTGGAGAGCCTTACGGTTGCGGGCGGAGCAGTTGCCGTACCAGGCGGTGATACAGCCCGACAGGATGCTCTCGATTGTGCATCTGTAAAAGTTTGTGAGTGTTTTAGGTGACAAGCCAAATTTCTTCAGCCTCCTGAGGTTGAAGAGGCGCTGCTGCGCCTTCTTCACAATGCTGTCTGTGTGGGAGGACCAATTCAGTTTGTCCGTGTACTTTGTACTCTACTTTGTCTCTATACTGACACTTAGCTTGTTTGATTGCCTTGTGGAGGGAATAGCTACACTGTTTGTATTCGGTCATGTTTCCGGTCACCTTGCCCTGGTTAAAAGCAGTGGTTTGCACTTTCAGTTTCGCTCGAATGCTGCCATCAATCCACGGTTTCTAGTTGGGGAATGTTTTCATAGTTGCTGTGGGTACGACATCGTCGATGCACTTTCTAATGAACTCGCTCACCGAATCAGCGTATTCGTCAATGTTGTTGTTGGACGCAATGCGGAACATATCCCAGTCCACGTGATCGAAGCAGTTTTGAAGCGTGGAATCAGATTGGTCGGACCAGCGTTGGACTGACCTCAGCGTGGGAGCTTCCTGTTTTAGTCTCTGTCTATAGGCTGGAAGCAACAAAATGGAGTCGTGGTCAGCTTTTCTGAAAGGAGGGCGGGGGAGGGCCTTATATGCGTCGCGGAAGTTAGAATAACAATGATCCAGGGTATGCTGGATGCACAATCGATATGCTGATAGAATGTAGGGAGTCTTGTTTTCAGATTAGCCTTGTTAAAATCCCCAGCTACAATGAATGCAGCCTCAGGATATGTGGTTTCCAGTTAACATAGAGTCAAATAAAGTTCTTTCAGGGCCATCGATGTGTCTGCTTGGGGGGGATATATACGGCTGTGATTATAATTGAAGAGAATTCTCTTGGTAGATAATGCGGTCTACATTTGATTGTGAGGAATTCTAAGTCAGGTGAACAGAAGGACTTGAGTTCCTGTATGTTGTTATGATCACACCACGTCTCGTTAATCATAAGGCATACACCCCCGCCCCTCTTCTTACCAGAAAGATGCTTGTTTCTGTCGGCGCGATGCGTGGAGAAACCAGCTGGCTGCACCGACTCCGATAGCGTCTCTCCAGTGAGCCATGTTTCCATGAAGCAAAGAACGTTACAGTCTCTGATGTCTCTCTGGAAGGCTACCCTTGCTGTCTTTTACTGTCTGTCTCTAAACCTGTCTTTTACTGTCTGTCTCTAAACCTGTCTTTTTACTGTCTGTAAACCTGTCTGTCTGTAAACCTGTCTGTTACTGTCTGTCTGTAAACCTGTCTTTTACTGTCTGTCTGTAAACCTGTCTGTTACTGTCTGTCTCTAAACCTGTCTTTTACTGTCTGTAAACCTGTCTGTCTGTAAACCTGTATTTTACTGTCTGTAAACCTGTCTTTTTCTGTCTGTCTGTAAACCTGTCTGTCTGTAATCCTGTATTTTACTGTCTGTCTGTAAACCTGTCTTTTACTGTCTGTCTGTAAACCTGTCTTTTACTATCTGTCTCTAAACCTGTATTTTACTGTCTGTCTGTAAACCTGTCTTTTACTGTCTGTCTCTAAACCTGTCTTTTACTGTCTGTCTCTTAACCTGTCTTTTACTGTCTGTCTG
>NW_023493667.1:967449-1017449 GCF_013265735.2 Oncorhynchus mykiss | reverse complement strand
CAGATGATTCATAAATTGTACACTTTTTGTATTGCTGATTATTACCAACACTTGGTTTTCTGTTTGTAGTGCTAAAATAGCAGCTGGCGCCGTGGTGTGCGTCGAAAGCGAGATCAGAGGGGAAGTCACTATTGGTAAGAAGACGTCAAATGTAGCATTTAGCTTAGCTAGTCAGGTAACGTCCGCTAACTATTTATTTAACAATGAGCAACAACAACTTTCGTTTGTCTGTAGTAGCTCTAGTCTCTATATAGCTTGACATTATTACACGGTTCATGTTACTGAGTACATATCCACTTTGGAGCCAGCTAAAAATGGTTGATGTGGTAGGCTAGCGTTACACATTTGACTGTTCATGTATGGTCTTTCCAGGTGCCAGAACGGTGGTCCATCCCAAAGCCCGCATCATTGCCGAGGCAGGACCCATAGTCATCGGAGAAGGCAACCTCATCGAGGAACAAGCTCTTATAATTAACAGGTGAACATAACAATAGTGAATCTTCTAGAAGTGGAAGGGTGCAGTGGTGAGGTCTCTCCCGTGTTCTATTGCCGCCTCTCTTTCTCCCCCTCCCGTTACTTCCATCCATTCTCCCTACACTCTATTCCTTCCATGCTTGTATTCTGTCTTTCCCCCCACCTCTCTTTTGCACTTGTAACGGATGTGAAACGGCTAGCTTAGTTAGCGGTGCGCGCTAAATAGCGTTTCAATCAGTGACGTCACTTGCTCTGAGACCCTGAAGTAGTAGTTCCCCCTTTGCTCTGCAAGGGCCGCGGCTTTTGTGGAGCGATGGGTAACGATGCTTCGTGGGTGACTGTTGTTGATGTGTGCAGAGGGTCCCTGGTTCACGCCCGGGTATGGGCGAGGGGACGTCTAAAGTTATACTGTTACACACTCGTCTACCTCTTTTTCTTCTGCCATGTTATGGTCTCCTTTTCCTCTGTCATGTTATGGTCTCCTTTTCCTCTGCAATGTTATGGTCTCCTTTTCCTCTGCCATGTTATGGTTTACATTGTAGTGATTGAAGTTGGCTGTCTGATTGAAGCTGGCTGTCTGATTGAAGCTGGCTGTCTGATTGAAGCTGGCTGTCTGATTGAAGCTGGCTGTCTGATTGAAGCTGGTTGTCTGATTGAAGCTGTCTGTCTGATTGAAGCTGGTTGTCTGATTGAAGCTGGCTGTCTGTCTTTGATCAGTTATCCAGAGAACATAGCGCCTGACTCTGAGGGAGTGGAGCCAAAGACGATGACCATCGGCATCAACAACGTGTTTGAAGTTGGGTGTAGTATCCTTTATATTGAAGTGGTACACTGACCTGTAGGGTTCACTGACCTATAGGGTACAGCCACTGACCTACAGGGTACAGCCACTGACCTACAGGGTACAGCCACTGACCTACAGGGTACAGCCACTGACCTGTAGGGTTCACTGACCTATAGGGTACACTGACCTATATATAGGGTTCACTGACCTATAGGGTACACTGACCTATAGGGTTCACTGACCTATAGGGTTCACTGACCTATAGGGTACACTGACCTATAGGGTACACTGACCTATAGGGTACACTGACCTATAGGGTACACTGACCTGTAGGGTACAGCCACTGACCTATAGGGTACACTGACCTGTAGGGTACAGCCACTGACCTATAGGGTACACTGACCTAAAGGGTACACTGACCTATAGGGTTCACTGGCCTATAGGGTTCACTGACCTATAGGGTACACTGGCCTATAGGGTTCACTGACCTATAGGGTACACTGACCTATAGGGTACACTGACCTAAAGGGTACACTGACCTGTAGGGTACAGCCACTGACCTATAGGGTACACTGACCTAAAGGGTACACTGACCTATAGGGTTCACTGACCTAAAGGGTACACTGACCTATAGGGTTCACTGACCTATAGGGTACACTGACCTATAGGGTACACTGACCTGTAGGGTACACTGACCTGTAGGGTACACTGACCTAAAGGGTACACTGACCTATAGGGTTCACTGACCTATAGGGTACACTGACCTGTAGGGTACACTGACCTATAGGGTACACTGACCTATAGGGTACACTGACCTAAAGGGTACACTGACCTGTAGGGTACACTGACCTATAGGGTACAGCTATTTGGACATTTGACCTCTGTCTAATATTCCATATCTGTATGTGTGTATTGTTTGACCTCTGTCTAAAATTATGTATGTGTTATTGTTTGACCTCTGTATAATATCACATATCTATCTGTATGTGTGTATTGCTGCTCTGAAAGTCCTTTTGTTGGTAAAGTATGAAACTCTCCTTAACCAATGATACTTGCAGTGTCTCAAGCTTTGAAAATTGGGGACAACAATGTCATAGAATCCAAAGGTAAGAAAGGTTCAAATGCCACAAACTCAGTAATGACGTTCTTCTTCCCAATGTTCTGTATGACTGAGTGTGTCTGTGTTGATTGGTTATTAAATCACTATGGAGAGAACCCTTCCCTCATCTAAACTGTTGATTGGTTATTAAATCACTATGGAGAGAACCCCTTCTATCATCTAAACTGTTGATTGGTTATTAAATCACTATGGAGAGAACCCTTCCGTCATCTAAACTGTTGATTGGTTATTAAATCACTATGGAGAGACCCCTTCTATCATCTAAACTGTTGATTGGTTATTAAATCACTATGGAGAGACCCCTTCTATCATCTAAACTGTTGATTGGTTATTAAATCACTATGGAGAAACCCCTTCTATCATCTAAACTGTTGATTGGTTATTAAATCACTATGGAGAAACCCCTTCTATCATCTAAACTGTTGATTGGTTATTAAATCACTATGGAGAGACCCCTTCTATCATCTAAACTGTTGATTGGTTATTAAATCACTATGGAGAGACCCCTTCCGTCATCTAAACTGTTGATTGGTTATTAAATCACTATGGAGAGAACCCTTCCGTCATCTAAACTGTTGATTGGTTATTAAATCACTATGGAGAGAACCCTTCCGTCATCTAAACTGTTGATTGGTTATTAAATCACTATGGAGAGAACCTTCTATCATCTAAACTGTTGATTGGTTATGAAATCACTATGGAGACCCCTTCTATCATCTAAACTGTTGATTGGTTATTAAATCACTATGGAGAGACCCCTTCTATCATCTAAACTGTTGATTGGTTATTAAATCACTATGGAGAGAACCCCTTCTATCATCTAAACTGTTGATTGGTTATTAAATCACTATGGAGACCCCTTCTATCATCTAAACTGTTGATTGGTTATTAAATCACTATGGAGAGACCCCTTCTATCATCTAAACTGTTGATTGGTTATTAAATCACTATGGAGAGACCCCTTCCGTCATCTAAACTGTTGATTGGTTATTAAATCACTATGGAGAGACCCCTTCTATCATCTAAACTGTTGATTGGTTATTAAATCACTATGAGGAGACCCCTTCTATCATCTAAACTGTTGATTGGTTATTAAATCACTATGGAGAGACCCCTTCTATCATCTAAACTGTTGATTGGTTATTAAATCACTATGGAGAGAACCCTTCTATCATCTAAACTGTTGATTGGTTATTAAATCACTATGGAGAGACCCCTTCTATCATCTAAACTGTTGATTGGTTATTAAATCACTATAGAGAGACCCCTTCTATCATCTAAACTGTTGATTGGTTATTAAATCACTATGGAGAGACCCCTTCTATCATCTAAACTGTTGATTGGTTATTAAATCACTATGGAGAGAACCCTTCCGTCATCTAAACTGTTGATTGGTTATTAAATCACTATGGAGAGACCCCTTCTATCATCTAAACTGTTGATTGGTTATTAAATCACTATGGAGACCCCTTCTATCATCTAAACTGTTGATTGGTTATTAAATCACTATGGAGACCCCTTCTATCATCTAAACTGTTGATTGGTTATTAAATCACTATGAGGAGACCCCTTCTATCATCTAAACTGTTGATTGGTTATTAAATCACTATGGAGAGAACCCTTCCGTCATCTAAACTGTTGATTGGTTATTAAATCACTATGGAGAGAACCCTTCTATCATCTAAACTGTTGATTGGTTATTAAATCACTATGGAGAGAACCCTTCTATCATCTAAACTGTTGATTGGTTATTAAATCACTATGGAGAGAACCCTTCTATCATCTAAACTGTTGATTGGTTATTAAATCACTATGGAGAGACCCCTTCCGTCATCTAAACTGTGTTCTCCCCCCTCCCATCTCCAGCTGACCTGGGCAGGAACATGATTCTAACTTCTGGTTGTATCATCGGCGCCTGTTGCCAGGTCAACACCTGTGAGGTCATACCTGAAAACACTGTCATCTTCGGCTCGGGGTGTCAGAGACGTGTGCAGACAGAGCGACCACAGGTACACACACACACACACACTGAGATTAGTGATCTACGGGTCTGTGTGTATAAGACACAGTCTATGTAGCTTTGTCTTTCCGCACTTGTTTTTAACCAAAGAACCAGTCCATCCACTGTTTCCTCGTTTGCAGTGAAGAACAACATGCCTTCGTGTGTTTGTGTTCTGCAGCCTCAGACTCTTCAGCTTGACTTCCTGATGAAGATCCTCCCCAACTACCACCACATGAAGAAGACTGTCAAAACCACCTCCGCTGTCACACCGGCCAAAAACTAAACCCCACCAGCTCTCAGCCCCGGGCCCCAAAACATGTACCTCTCTGGCAGACAGCGAACGAAGGAATCTCTTACCACTCAAAATGTACTGCCACTACTTTAACAAGAATCTGAAGAATGTCACTGAAGTGTTCTCCTTGTCTCACCACACCGAGGTCCAGTTTCCCAGACCCAGGTCCAGTTTCCCAGACCCAGGTCCAGTTTCCCAGACCCAGGTCCAGTTTCCCAGACCCGGCTGGATTTAAACAGTTTAGTCCATGATGAGGCGTGACCTGTGTCTGGGAAACTGCCCCTTGGTAGTGGAAGTGTCTGACTGTTTACCACCAAATTCTTTGTATCCAATTGTAATTAAAAATAATGACTTATTTAAAAGTATTTAGTTTTGCTGTTTGGAGACTGTAGGACAGTGTTGCTGTACTCTGACTAGAAGTACTCACTGGGGATATCCCAATTATCCCCCCTTTCTCCCAAAGTGTGCACTTGTTCCCTTCCCTACATGGATTTTAGGATCCCTCCCTGTTCCGACCTTCTCGTCCAATGGGTTTCGAGGAGGCGATGAGAGGACTCAAGGAAATCCAATTGAGATCCAGTCTATTTCGGTTTAGCCAGCGAAGTCCGTTTTGGTTTACTTTCTGTTTAACTACATGGAAACTTGCTCCAAGTCATGCCTACACCACTCCAATGTTTTAAAATGTGTGTAGAGTAGTGAACGAACGCAAAGCTCAGGAGGATGGAGAGATTATTGGGATTCAGACACAATACCAAGTGTGTAGATGCGGCAAACTTTGAAACAGGTTTGGATTGGATCACTTCGATCAGATCAGGAGAAACCACATGTTAATGTGAGGTGTAACCAGGGCTATAAATATACGTTTTCTTCTAAAACAAATCATTTAAACAGCATCCGCAAGATCTGAACCTGTGACCTTAATATTTGGGTCATTCAGCAGACGCTCTTAACCAGAGAGACTGACAGTCAGTGCATTCATCTTAAGATATCCAGGTGGGACGACCACATATCTCTGGCATAGAAAATAAAAAAATGTGTACCCTCAACGTAGTCAGTATGTGACATGAGGTTGAAAAACCAGGCGGGCTGCTGTGTTCTGGATCAGTTCCAGGGGTTTGATGACACAAGCAGGGAGCCCAGCCAACAGAGAGTTGCAGTGGTCCAGACGGGAGATGACAACTGCCTGGATTGGGACCTGCGCCGCTTCCTGTGTGAGGTAGAGTCGTACTCTACAGATGTTGTAGAGAGCAAGAACCTGCAGGAGCCAGTCACAGCTTTGATGTTTACAGAGAAGGACAGGATGTTGCACAGTGTCACGCCGATATAGTGGAGTTGTCAACCGTGATGGAGAGGTCTTGGAGCGGGCAGGTCTTCCCCGGGAGGAAGAACAGCTCTGTCTTGTCTAGGTTGAGCTTGAGGTGGTGAACTGACATCAAAGCTGAGATGTCTGCCAGGCACACACAGATGTGTCACCACCTGGGTGTCAGAAGGCGGGAGGAGAAAAGCAGTTGAGTGTCATTTATCTCAGTGCTTAGTCCCCTCCGCTAGCAGGGGCTGGGCCACCATCCACCGTATTTAAAGCTGTTCTGAGTTTGTAGATTAGAAATGTAATTAGTTATGTTGGGTAGAGTTGGGAAACTAGTCTCACCTGGGATTAGAACTGGCGACCTCGGCAGGTTGCAACCCGCGTTTAACCCCCCCCCCATCCACCTCCAACCTGACACCCTAAAAACTACATTTTATTTGTCTCTCAGATGTAAATTCCACTCACTGATCTGTCATTAAGCCATCATCCAACCTGTCTATTCGCCCAGTGAGCCATCATCCAACCAGTCTATTTGCCCACTGAGCCATCACCCAACCAGTCTATTCGTCCACTGAGCCATCATCCAATCCGACAATTCGCCCACTGAGCCATCATCCAATCCGACAATTCGCCCACTGAGCCATCACCCAACCAGTCTATTCGCCCAACCAATATTCATTTGTCTTTCCCGCGGTTCCTCCCATCCTCTCTCTTTCTCCGAATCAGATATGACCTTTTAAATGTCAGCGAGCAGCAACCATCAGGTTGAATCCAGGCCTCTGTGTCATCAAGAAGACACAGTACAGCGTGTTTTCCATGACTTTATTGTGCGTCAGAGGAAAGGCCTCAGGAGAAAGGTACTGTGGGTAACGTGCTCAGTAATGAAGAAAGCTCAAGAGACCAGCGATCACCAACCAACCAGGAAGTGGAGAGATACAGGGTGTCTCGGGCTTTTGTTCTAGCCTTGCACTATAACACAACCGATTTACCCAATCAATTAAAGTCTTGATGAACAGTGTTGAGTATATACTGAAGGGACAGTTTATTAGCTGAAGGGCTTCTATGGGAGTGGGGTGTTTGTCTAGCCTGATTTCAGCTCTGCTATGACTCGTTGTCATGCCGTTTGGAATGACCAGGCTAGTGTTTGTCTGAGTAAACCTGGTAGATTCTACGAGTCGTTTAGCTAAATCAGGAGTGTTTGTGCAGGTCTGGAGCAAAACCCTGCACAACCTGTATTTCTCCAGGTTGCCATTGGTGACGACTGTTGTAAATGAATATAAGGAACAACTACAGCAGACAATACGACTGGTATTATTAAAAAAAAAACACTTTCACACACATCCTCTCTCCACTATCACACACACACAGTGTCCATCGTGTGCCAGACATTTACACATACAGCCCCTTCTAAGGTTGCACATATCCAGTAACTTTCCCAGAATCCCCTATGTTTCCCAGACATCCCCATTGAAGTCTTACCAGATTCCAGGGAATTTGTCATTACAGGAATATTCCAACTGGGATTTCTGGAAAACCTGGGATTTTTTGGGGGGGGGAAATTTAACAGGACATTTTTGCTACCCTAAAAGCCATCCACCATTTTGTATTACTGCTTAGAACCAAAACTGGTACAGTTTTAACAAAAAGGACAGCGAGAGTCTCTTTAGGTTGGTGTGTTTGGCAAGGACTTCACTTCAGTCAACCAGTCAGCCATCTTGTGTCTCAACGCTCCAAAATGGCTTCCTGTCCTCATCTCCTTCTCCTTTATCGTCGGGGGAGGAAAGGACACAAGAAAAGGAAGCAAGTTCACACGTTTGAGACAGGGCCATTGTCTCCTCTCATCTTCATTGTAGTTTTGGTGAGACAAATAAAAAAAGTTTATTTCCGGCAAAAACAAACTACAAAAACAACAACTCCCAACTCCCAGGTCTCACTGGGCCAGGGAAGAGGAAGTGGGAGGGGTATAACCAGGAAGTGACATCACTTCTTAGCGGGTACGCCCTCTGAGTAGTCCTCCAGTACTCCGGCCAGATGGTCGTTGTGAGTCTTGAAGCGTCTCTTCTTCTGTCCACCTGGCTTCTTCCTCTTGATTGGTAACTGTAGCAACACAACCAAAACAGCCAATCACAGACCGGGTTATTGTAGAAACAACCAATCACAGATAAGTCATGAGAAACATGGAGAGAAAGATAAAGAGAGTGATAAGAGCTAGGAGATGTGGATGTAAATCCGTACCACCATAAATTCACTAAATGATCACAATGTCGATAAGTAGAACACGTTTATAACATGAATGTGCCCCAGAGTTACTCTTTTAAATGACCCTTCAACCTACTACTTCTAGTTTGAATGTTGAGGCGATCAACTGTCTTGTTAACAAATAGCCCATATCAGTATGTCAGACAAAACATTCCTCTAGTAAAGGATCCTTATCATTATTATCCACGTGTCAAACGTCCTCTCTCTGTTCTGTTTGGGTGTCAAGATCATTTTCGGTTTATTGTCCCAGCTATGTGACAGAACCGGCAGGTCGGGGGGGGGCTTGATTGGTGTGTGTGTGTGTGTCCCCAGTCCCTAGCATAACTGATTGGTGTGTGTGTGTGTGTGTGTGTGTGTGTGTCCAGTCCCTAGCAGAACTCAGCTGATTTAAACTGCATTCTAAACTGAAGATCACGATTAGTTGATTACTGGAGTCAGGTGTGTTAGCTGGAGTCAGGTGTGTTAGCTGGGACAAAAGTGTAACACCAATCAGGCCCCCCGAGGACTGGAATTACCCAGGCCTGTGAGACAGAAATACAGACAGAAAGAGAAAGTGAGAGAGATAGAGAGAAAAGAGGTAGAGAGGTAGAGAGATCCGGAGAGGTAGAGAGAGGTAGAGAGAGGTGGAGAGATGGAGAGGTGGAGAGGTAGAGAGAGGTGGAGAGGTAGAGAGAGGTGGAGAGGTAGAGAGAGGTGGAGAGATAGAGAGAGGTGGAGAGATAGAGAGAGGTGGAGAGGTAGAGAGAGGTGGAGAGGTAGAGAGATCTGGAGAGATAGAGAAAGAGGTGGGGACAGAGAGAGAAACTCACAACTTTCTTGGGTCCAGTCTCCTGCATGGAGGAGATGCCCTGTCTCTTGAGGTAGTCCTCTATCTTCTCTTCGTCCATAGAGTCCACTGGGATACTCCTCCACAGCTTGGTGAACTCTGGGACGATAGACCAGGAAACACAGACAGGATACCATTAGCTCAGGTAGGACAATAGCAGTAGTAGTTTATTACATTTTTACAAGTAGGTCGTACTCGGCAGATAAAAGCTGACTTACGGTACACAATACATACAAGTAAACAAATCAATACATACAAGTAAACATACAAGTAAACAAATCAATACATACAAGTAAACAAATCAATACATACAAGTAAACAAATCAATACATACAAGTAAACAAATCAATACATACAAGTAAACAAATCAATGCATACAAGTAAACAAATCAATACATACAAGTAAACAAATCAATACATACAAGTAAACAAATCAATACATACAAGTAAACAAATCAATACATACAAGTAAACAAATCAATACATACAAGTAAACAAATCAATACATACAAGTAAACAAATCAAAACATACAAGTAAACAAATCAAAACATTCAAGTAAACAAATCAAAACATACAAGTAAACAAACAAATTAAACTCAGTTAATATCCTGTATCGACTGAATGGATCCTGGTATGAACGAACTGAAAGTTCTACACTTCTAAATGACGTCACAGTAAAATAATAATTTAAAAATCTGACCACTGGGTGGCGCCATTGAGGTCATTACGTGAAAGAGAAACCAGACCAGTGCAAAGGGAGAGAAACCAGACCAGTGCTCACACCTACAGAGAACTAAGTGGCTTTATGCAGTTGTACTTTAGACATTACTTCTTTAGACTTATAAAACTTTATATATATATATATATTTTTTTTTTTTAGCCTTTGGCAATATTTACAGAATGTATTTAATGTCAACAAAGCTCCCTTAACTGAAATAAGAAAGAGAGACCTTATCAACGCTCTTATCTGAATCTACTGCAAACTGATAATTAAGGGAGAAATTGTACCAACACTTTCACATTCTGCATTGGACGACATGGGAGAAACCCTACCAATGCTCAGCTTTTCAACAGATATTTAATGGGGAGAAACTATACACATGCTCTCATCTTCAACCACTGCAAACTAAATTAAGGGAGAGAACATAGTTCTAATTAACATTATATTCTCACCTTCTACAGAGAACTAAGCAAAAAGACACCATACCAATGCTCCCACTCAACTACCATGAGGGCCCCCAAAAAGTAATTAAGGTAGAGAAACTACACCAACGCTCTCACCTTCGTCAACTGTAAACTGGCAGTGTTTATCATTATAGAACAGAATCTTCTTCTTGTCTGGTCTTGTCACAAAGATGATCTGGTCTCCCAAAACCTGGGGAGGAACAGAGGCCGTTAATATGTCTGACTCATTAATACTCACAGACACAGACACACACAGACACACAGACACACACACACACACACACACACACACCTTCAGTGCCTTGGCAGAGTTGGGTAGCCCCTCCTCCACATCATCTAGCAGTAATCCTCCCAGTCCCAGCTGGTCATGTTTATCCAACAGTCTGAGCAGGGCTTTCTTGTCCTTCAGGTGATATTTGGGCTTGAAGGCATATTTCCCATCCCTCACCTCTATCTTAGGGTTACTGGCCAGCGCCTGGGGGACGGGACAAAGACTGAGTCAAACATTTATTTCAACTTTATTTACATGGGTCTCAAAACACTAGTCTGTTTGGCCCGAGGAAGAGGAGGGTGAGACGGAGGTAAATAAAAGAGAGGTGGAAGAGTTTCTGATCTCTCTTCCTCTCTCTCTCTCTCATTGATAAGTTTGCAATGGTCAAAAAACAGATTTGGCGTCATCTATTGAAAAGGTGAAAGGTCAAGCAACAAAACACTCTCAGTTTCCCACTCGCACCTCCCGATAACTCTGATAACACGTGAACGCCCCAACACACACCTCAGTCATCAGCCATTGTTTCTACTTCATGATAACTCTGATAACATGTGAACGCCCCAACACACACCATCTTATTGAAAAGGTGAAAGGTCAAGCCCCAACACACACCTCAGTCATCAGCCATTGTTTCTGTTTCATGCCGATGTCCAGTAGTTTGGTCTCATCTAGAATCTCCTCCACAGTCAAGTGGTGAGTATCACCACGCTGGTGTCTGGTCTGGAGGACAGGAAGGAACATAGAGGAACAGGAAGGAACACAGAGGAACAGGAAGGATGACATGATCAATTGTAACTCAATTGTAAGAAATGAAACTAACCTGCTAGCCAAGGCTTTCAGTTTGGGCTTGAAAACATGACAAACTAGACCGCCAGTAAAATGTTGAATTTTTCAAGTATGGCATTTAGGACCTGAATGCCACCCGGGCTAGTGTGGTCTAATAGCCAGATGGACAGTTTCTAAAAATCCTTTAATTCAGTGTAGTAGGCTGAGTACCGGACAGAGAAGAACAGAACTCAGAATCGAGGACGTTATTGGTTGGTCACGTGATACATTGTTTAAAAGAAGTCATCTGTTTAATGGCAGCTTGTCTGCATCGACTGGGTCAAGACGAGGTAGCTTCAGTACTGGGAAAAAGACAGAGCGCACACACACACACACACACACACGCACGCACAGGCCCACAGGCACACACTGGCACACACACACACACTGGCACACACACACACACTGGCACACACTGGCACACACACACACTGGCACACACACACACTGGCACACACAATCTGTGAATGTTATGCAGATTGTTATGAGTCAAAGTCTGGTGTGAAAAACCACCCAGGCTGTCAGAGTTACTGCACCAGGGCTGAACCATAAACATGGTGACTAACAAAAGTCTGTGTTGTTGTTGTTTACTTCCAAAATAAAGAGTGGAGAACCAAACAATAGAGGGAGGAACTAACATCACAATAAACCCAATAAGAGACAGACAGAGTAGAGGGAGGAACTAACATCACAATAAACCCAATAAGAGACAGACAGACAGAGTAGAGGGAGGAACTAACATCACAATAAACCCAATAAGAGACAGACAGAGTAGAGGGAGGAACTAACATCACAATAAACCCAATAAGAGACAGACAGAGTAGAGGGAGGAACTAACATCACAATAAACCCAATAAGAGACAGACAGACAGAGTAGAGGGAGGAACTAACATCACAATAAACCCAATAAGAGACAGACAGACAGAGTAGAGGGAGGAACTAACATCACAATAAACCCAATAAGAGACAGACAGACAGAGTAGAGGGAGGAACTAACATCACAATACACCCAATAAGAGACAGACAGAGTAGAGGGAGGAACTAACATCACAATAAACCCAATAAGAGACAGACAGAGTAGAGGGAGGAACTAACATCACAATACACCCAATAAGAGACAGACAGAGTAGAGGGAGGAACTAACATCACAATAAACCCAATAAGAGACAGACAGAGTAGAGGGAGGAACTAACATCACAATAAACCCAATAAGAGACAGACAGACAGAGTAGAGGGAGGAACTAACATCACAATAAACCCAATAAGAGACAGACAGAGTAGAGGGAGGAACTAACATCACAATACACCCAATAAGAGACAGACAGAGTAGAGGGAGGAACTAACATCACAATAAACCCAATAAGAGACAGACAGACAGAGTAGAGGGAGGAACTAACATCACAATAAACCCAATAAGAGACAGACAGAGTAGAGGGAGGAACTAACATCACAATAAACCCAATAAGAGACAGACAGACAGAGTAGAGGGAGGAACTAACATCACAATAAACCCAATAAGAGACAGACAGAGTAGAGGGAGGAACTAACATCACAATAAACCCAATAAGAGACAGACAGAGTAGAGGGAGGAACTAACATCACAATAAACCCAATAAGAGACAGACAGAGTAGAGGGAGGAACTAACATCACAATAAACCCAATAAGAGACAGACAGAGTAGAGGGAGGAACTAACATCACAATAAACCCAATAAGAGACAGACAGACAGAGTAGAGGGAGGAACTAACATCACAATAAACCCAATAAGAGACAGACAGAGTAGAGGGAGGAACTAACATCACAATAAACCCAATAAGAGACAGACAGACAGAGTAGAGGGAGGAACTAACATCACAATACACCCAATAAGAGACAGACAGAGTAGAGGGAGGAACTAACATCACAATAAACCCAATAAGAGACAGACAGAGTAGAGGGAGGAACTAACATCACAATACACCCAATAAGAGACAGAGTAGAGGGAGGAACTAACATCACAATAAACCCAATAAGAGACAGACAGAGTAGAGGGAGGAACTAACATCACAATAAACCCAATAAGAGACAGACAGAGTAGAGGGAGGAACTAACATCACAATAAACCCAATAAGAGACAGACAGAGTAGAGGGAGGAACTAACATCACAATAAACCCAATAAGAGACAGACAGAGTAGAGGGAGGAACTAACATCACAATAAACCCAATAAGAGACAGACAGACAGAGTAGAGGGAGGAACTAACATCACAATAAACCCAATAAGAGACAGACAGACAGAGTAGAGGGAGGAACTAACATCACAATAAACCCAATAAGAGACAGACAGACAGAGTAGAGGGAGGAACTAACATCACAATAAACCCAATAAGAGACAGACAGAGTAGAGGGAGGAACTAACATCACAATAAACCCAATAAGAGACAGACAGAGTAGAGGGAGGAACTAACATCACAATAAACCCAATAAGAGACAGACAGACAGAGTAGAGGGAGGAACTAACATCACAATAAACCCAATAAGAGACAGACAGACAGAGTAGAGGGAGGAACTAACATCACAATAAACCCAATAAGAGACAGACAGACAGAGTAGAGGGAGGAACTAACATCACAATAAACCCAATAAGAGACAGACAGACAGAGTAGAGGGAGGAACTAACATCACAATAAACCCAATAAGAGACAGACAGAGTAGAGGGAGGAACTAACATCACAATACACCCAATAAGAGACAGACAGAGTAGAGGGAGGAACTAACATCACAATAAACCCAATAAGAGACAGACAGAGTAGAGGGAGGAACTAACATCACAATAAACCCAATAAGAGACAGGCAGAGTAGAGGGAGGAACTAACATCACAATAAACCCAATAAGAGACAGACAGAGTAGAGGGAGGAACTAACATCACAATACACCCAATAAGAGACAGACAGACAGAGTAGAGGGAGGAACTAACATCACAATAAACCCAATAAGAGACAGACAGACAGAGTAGAGGGAGGAACTAACATCACAATAAACCCAATAAGAGACAGACAGACAGAGTAGAGGGAGGAACTAACATCACAATAAACCCAATAAGAGACAGACAGACAGAGTAGAGGGAGGAACTAACATCACAATACACCCAATAAGAGACAGACAGACAGAGTAGAGGGAGGAACTAACATCACAATAAACCCAATAAGAGACAGACAGACAGAGTAGAGGGAGGAACTAACATCACAATACACCCAATAAGAGACAGACAGACAGAGTAGAGGGAGGAACTAACATCACAATAAACCCAATAAGAGACAGACAGAGTAGAGGGAGGAACTAACATCACAATAAACCCAATAAGAGACAGACAGAGTAGAGGGAGGAACTAACATCACAATAAACCCAATAAGAGACAGACAGACAGAGTAGAGGGAGGAACTAACATCACAATAAACCCAATAAGAGACAGACAGACAGAGTAGAGGGAGGAACTAACATCACAATAAACCCAATAAGAGACAGACAGAGTAGAGGGAGGAACTAACATCACAATAAACCCAATAAGAGACAGACAGAGTAGAGGGAGGAACTAACATCACAATACACCCAATAAGAGACAGACAGAGTAGAGGGAGGAACTAACATCACAATAAACCCAATAAGAGACAGACAGAGTAGAGGGAGGAACTAACATCACAATAAACCCAATAAGAGACAGACAGAGTAGAGGGAGGAACTAACATCACAATAAACCCAATAAGAGACAGACAGACAGAGTAGAGGGAGGAACTAACATCACAATAAACCCAATAAGAGACAGACAGACAGAGTAGAGGGAGGAACTAACATCACAATAAACCCAATAAGAGACAGACAGAGTAGAGGGAGGAACTAACATCACAATAAACCCAATAAGAGACAGACAGACAGAGTAGAGGGAGGAACTAACATCACAATAAACCCAATAAGAGACAGACAGACAGAGTAGAGGGAGGAACTAACATCACAATAAACCCAATAAGAGACAGACAGAGTAGAGGGAGGAACTAACATCACAATAAACCCAATAAGAGACAGACAGAGTAGAGGGAGGAACTAACATCACAATACACCCAATAAGAGACAGACAGAGTAGAGGGAGGAACTAACATCACAATAAACCCAATAAGAGACAGACAGAGTAGAGGGAGGAACTAACATCACAATAAACCCAATAAGAGACAGACAGAGTAGAGGGAGGAACTAACATCACAATAAACCCAATAAGAGACAGACAGACAGAGTAGAGGGAGGAACTAACATCACAATAAACCCAATAAGAGACAGACAGACAGAGTAGAGGGAGGAACTAACATCACAATAAACCCAATAAGAGACAGACAGAGTAGAGGGAGGAACTAACATCACAATAAACCCAATAAGAGACAGACAGAGTAGAGGGAGGAACTAACATCACAATACACCCAATAAGAGACAGACAGAGTAGAGGGAGGAACTAACATCACAATAAACCCAATAAGAGACAGACAGACAGAGTAGAGGGAGGAACTAACATCACAATAAACCCAATAAGAGACAGACAGAGTAGAGGGAGGAACTAACATCACAATACACCCAATAAGAGACAGACAGAGTAGAGGGAGGAACTAACATCACAATAAACCCAATAAGAGACAGACAGACAGAGTAGAGGGAGGAACTAACATCACAATAAACCCAATAAGAGACAGACAGACAGAGTAGAGGGAGGAACTAACATCACAATAAACCCAATAAGAGACAGACAGAGTAGAGGGAGGAACTAACATCACAATAAACCCAATAAGAGACAGACAGAGTAGAGGGAGGAACTAACATCACAATACACCCAATAAGAGACAGACAGAGTAGAGGGAGGAACTAACATCACAATAAACCCAATAAGAGACAGACAGAGTAGAGGGAGGAACTAACATCACAATACACCCAATAAGAGACAGACAGAGTAGAGGGAGGAACTAACATCACAATAAACCCAATAAGAGACAGACAGACAGAGTAGAGGGAGGAACTAACATCACAATAAACCCAATAAGAGACAGACAGAGTAGAGGGAGGAACTAACATCACAATAAACCCAATAAGAGACAGACAGACAGAGTAGAGGGAGGAACTAACATCACAATAAACCCAATAAGAGACAGACAGACAGAGTAGAGGGAGGAACTAACATCACAATAAACCCAATAAGAGACAGACAGAGTAGAGGGAGGAACTAACATCACAATAAACCCAATAAGAGACAGACAGACAGAGTAGAGGGAGGAACTAACATCACAATAAACCCAATAAGAGACAGACAGAGTAGAGGGAGGAACTAACATCACAATAAACCCAATAAGAGACAGACAGACAGAGTAGAGGGAGGAACTAACATCACAATAAACCCAATAAGAGACAGACAGAGTAGAGGGAGGAACTAACATCACAATAAACCCAATAAGAGACAGACAGAGTAGACGGAGGAACTAACATCACAATAAACCCAATAAGAGACAGACAGAGTAGAGGGAGGAACTAACATCACAATAAACCCAATAAGAGACAGACAGAGTAGAGGGAGGAACTAACATCACAATAAACCCAATAAGAGACAGACAGAGTAGAGGGAGGAACTAACATCACAATAAACCCAATAAGAGACAGACAGAGTAGAGGGAGGAACTAACATCACAATAAACCCAATAAGAGACAGACAGACAGAGTAGAGGGAGGAACTAACATCACAATAAACCCAATAAGAGACAGACAGACAGAGTAGAGGGAGGAACTAACATCACAATAAACCCAATAAGAGACAGACAGACAGAGTAGAGGGAGGAACTAACATCACAATAAACCCAATAAGAGACAGACAGACAGAGTAGAGGGAGGAACTAACATCACAATAAACCCAATAAGAGACAGACAGACAGAGTAGAGGGAGGAACTAACATCACAATACACCCAATAAGAGACAGACAGAGTAGAGGGAGGAACTAACATCACAATAAACCCAATAAGAGACAGACAGAGTAGAGGGAGGAACTAACATCACAATAAACCCAATAAGAGACAGACAGACAGAGTAGAGGGAGGAACTAACATCACAATAAACCCAATAAGAGACAGACAGAGTAGAGGGAGGAACTAACATCACAATACACCCAATAAGAGACAGACAGACAGAGTAGAGGGAGGAACTAACATCACAATAAACCCAATAAGAGACAGACAGACAGAGTAGAGGGAGGAACTAACATCACAATAAACCCAATAAGAGACAGACAGACAGAGTAGAGGGAGGAACTAACATCACAATAAACCCAATAAGAGACAGACAGACAGAGTAGAGGGAGGAACTAACATCACAATAAACCCAATAAGAGACAGACAGAGTAGAGGGAGGAACTAACATCACAATAAACCCAATAAGAGACAGACAGAGTAGAGGGAGGAACTAACATCACAATAAACCCAATAAGAGACAGACAGACAGAGTAGAGGGAGGAACTAACATCACAATACACCCAATAAGAGACAGACAGAGTAGAGGGAGGAACTAACATCACAATACACCCAATAAGAGACAGACAGACAGAGTAGAGGGAGGAACTAACATCACAATAAACCCAATAAGAGACAGACAGACAGAGTAGAGGGAGGAACTAACATCACAATAAACCCAATAAGAGACAGACAGACAGAGTAGAGGGAGGAACTAACATCACAATAAACCCAATAAGAGACAGACAGAGTAGAGGGAGGAACTAACATCACAATAAACCCAATAAGAGACAGACAGACAGAGTAGAGGGAGGAACTAACATCACAATAAACCCAATAAGAGACAGACAGACAGAGTAGAGGGAGGAACTAACATCACAATAAACCCAATAAGAGACAGACAGACAGAGTAGAGGGAGGAGCTAACATCACAATACACCCAATAAGAGACAGACAGAGTAGAGGGTGGAACTAACATCACAATAAACCCAATAAGAGACAGACAGAGTAGAGGGAGGAACTAACATCACAATAAACCCAATAAGAGACAGACAGAGTAGAGGGAGGAACTAACATCACAATAAACCCAATAAGAGACAGACAGAGTAGAGGGAGGAACTAACATCACAATAAACCCAATAAGAGACAGACAGAGTAGAGGGAGGAACTAACATCACAATACACCCAATAAGAGACAGACAGACAGAGTAGAGGGAGGAACTAACATCACAATAAACCCAATAAGAGACAGACAGAGTAGAGGGAGGAACTAACATCACAATAAACCCAATAAGAGACAGACAGACAGAGTAGAGGGAGGAACTAACATCACAATAAACCCAATAAGAGACAGACAGAGTAGAGGGAGGAACTAACATCACAATAAACCCAATAAGAGACAGACAGAGTAGAGGGAGGAACTAACATCACAATACACCCAATAAGAGACAGACAGAGTAGAGGGAGGAGCTAACATCACAATACGCCCAATAAGAGACAGACAGACAGAGGGAGGAACTAACATCACAATACACCCAATAAGAGACAGACAGAGTAGAGGGAGGAACTAACATCACAATAAACCCAATAAGAGACGGACAGACAGAGTAGAGGGAGGAACTAACATCACAATACACCCAATAAGAGACAGACAGACAGAGTAGAGGGTGGAACTAACATCACAATAAACCCAATAAGAGACAGACAGAGTAGAGGGAGGAACTAACATCACAATAAACCCAATAAGAGACAGACAGAGTAGAGGGAGGAACTAACATCACAATAAACCCAATAAGAGACAGACAGAGTAGAGGGAGGAACTAACATCACAATAAACCCAATAAGAGACAGACAGACAGAGTAGAGGGAGGAACTAACATCACAATAAACCCAATAAGAGACAGACAGAGTAGAGGGAGGAACTAACATCACAATAAACCCAATAAGAGACAGACAGAGTAGAGGGAGGAACTAACATCACAATAAACCCAATAAGAGACAGACAGAGTAGAGGGAGGAACTAACATCACAATAAACCCAATAAGAGACAGACAGAGTAGAGGGAGGAACTAACATCACAATACACCCAATAAGAGACAGACAGACAGAGTAGAGGGAGGAACTAACATCACAATAAACCCAATGAGAGACAGACAGACAGAGTAGAGGGAGGGAGGAACTAACATCACAATAAACCCGATAAGAGACAGACAGACAGAGTAGAGGGAGGAACTAACATCACAATAAACCCAATAAGAGACAGACAGAGTAGAGGGAGGAACTAACATCACAATAAACCCAATAAGAGACAGACAGACAGAGTAGAGGGAGGAACTAACATCACAATAAACCCAATAAGAGACAGACAGAGTAGAGGGAGGAACTAACATCACAATAAACCCAATAAGAGACAGACAGAGTAGAGGGTGGAACTAACATCACAATAAACCCAATAAGAGACAGACAGACAGAGTAGAGGGAGGAACTAACATCACAATAAACCCAATAAGAGACAGACAGACAGAGTAGAGGGAGGAACTAACATCACAATAAACCCAATAAGAGACAGACAGAGTAGAGGGAGGAACTAACATCACAATAAACCCAATAAGAGACAGACAGAGTAGAGGGAGGAACTAACATCACAATAAACCCAATAAGAGACAGACAGAGTAGAGGGAGGAACTAACATCACAATAAACCCAATAAGAGACAGACAGACAGAGTAGAGGGAGGAACTAACATCACAATAAACCCAATAAGAGACAGACAGACAGAGTAGAGGGAGGAACTAACATCACAATACACCCAATAAGAGACAGACAGAGTAGAGGGAGGAACTAACATCACAATACACCCAATAAGAGACAGACAGACAGAGTAGAGGGAGGAACTAACATCACAATACACCCAATAAGAGACAGACAGACAGAGTAGAGGGAGGAACTAACATCACAATGAACCCAATAAGAGACAGACAGACAGAGGGAGGAACTAACATCACAATAAACCCAATAAGAGACAGACAGACAGAGTAGAGGGAGGAACTAACATCACAATAAACCCAATAAGAGACAGACAGACAGAGTAGAGGGAGGAACTAACATCACAATAAACCCAATAAGAGACAGACAGACAGAGTAGAGGGAGGAACTAACATCACAATAAACCCAATAAGAGACAGACAGGCAGAGTAGAGGGAGGAACTAACATCACAATACACCCAATAAGAGACAGACAGACAGAGTAGAGGGAGGAACTAACATCACAATAAACCCAATAAGAGACAGACAGAGTAGAGGGAGGAACTAACATCACAATACACCCAATAAGAGACAGACAGAGTAGAGGGAGGAACTAACATCACAATAAACCCAATAAGAGACAGACAGAGTAGAGGGAGGAACTAACATCACAATACACCCAATAAGAGACAGACAGACAGAGTAGAGGGAGGAACTAACATTAAAATAAACCCAATAAGAGACAGACAGACAGAGTAGAGGGAGGAACTAACATCAGAATAAACCCAATGAGAGACATACGGAGGGTTCAGAGGTTAAAAGGGGAGTGGTTTAATTGAGATGACAGCTCAGACTGTTGGAAGGAGGAAGCTCACCAATCAGGACACCAGTGAACCACCTCTCTGACAACATGTCACTACTACAGCGAACCACCTCTCTGACAACATGTCATTACTACAGTGAACCACCTCTCTGACAACATGTCACTACTACAGTGAACCACCTCTCTGACAACATGTCATTACTACAGTGAACCACCTCTCTGACAACATGTCACTACTACAGTGAACCACCTCTCTGACAACATGTCACTACTACAGTGAACCACCTCTCTGACAACATGTCACTACTACAGTGAACCACCTCTCTGACAACATGTCATTACTACAGTGAACCACCTCTCTGACAACATGTCATTACTACAGTGAACCACCTCTCTGACAACATGTCACTACTACAGTGAACCACCTCTCTGACAACATGTCATTACTACAGTGAACCACCTCTCTGACAACATGTCACTACTACAGTGAACCACCTCTCTGACAACATGTCATTACTACAGTGAACCACCTCTCTGACAACATGTCATTACTACAGTGAACCACCTCTCTGACAACATGTCACTACTACAGTGAACCACCTCTCTGACAACATGTCATTACTACAGTGAACCACCTCGCTGACAACATGTCACTACTACAGTGAACCACCTCTCTGACAACATGTCACTACTACAGTGAACCACCTCTCTGACAACATGTCATTACTACAGTGAACCACCTCTCTGACAACATGTCATTACTACAGTGAACCACCTCTCTGACAACATGTCACTAATACAGTGAACCACCTCTCTGACAACATGTCACTACTACAGTGAACCACCTCTCTGACAACATGTCACTACTACAGTGAACCACCTCTCTGACAACATGTCATTACTACAGTGAACCACCTCTCTGACAACATGTCACTACTACAGTGAACCACCTCTCTGACAACATGTCACTACTACAGTGAACCACCTCTGACAACATGTCACTACTACAGTGAACCACCTCTCTGACAACATGTCACTACTACAGTGAACCACCTCTCTGACAACATGTCACTACTACAGTGAACCACCTCTCTGACAACATGTCATTACTACAGTGAACCACCTCTCTGACAACATGTCACTACTACAGTGAACCACTTCTCTGACAACATGTCATTACTACAGTGAACCACCTCTCTGACAACATGTCATTACTACAGTGAACCACCTCTCTGACAACATGTCACTACTACAGTGAACCACCTCTCTGACAACATGTCACTACTACAGTGAACCACCTCTCTGACAACATGTCACTACTACAGTGAACCACCTCTCTGACAACATGTCACTACTACAGTGAACCACCTCTCTGACAACATGTCACTACTACAGTGAACCACCTCTCTGACAACATGTCACTACTACAGTGAACCACCTCTTTGACAACATGTCACTACTACAGTGAACCACCTCTCTGACAACATGTCACTACTACAGTGAACCACCTCTCTGACAACATGTCACTACTACAGTGAACCACCTCTCTGACAACATGTCACTACTACAGCGAACCACCTCTCTGACAACATGTCACTACTACAGCGAACCACCTCTCTGACAACATGTCACTACTACAGCGAACCACCTCTCTGACAACATGTCATTACTACAGTGAACCACCTCTGACAACATGTCATTACTACAGTGGGGATTTGACAGTAGGATAACTAACATGTGTGGTCCTGTGAAGCTCAGTTGGTAGAGGGTGACTCTAGCAACACCAGGCTTGTGGGTTCCACCAGTACGTACTCACTACTGTTAGTCACTACTACAGTGGGGATTTGACAGTAGGATAACTAACACGTTAGTCACTACTGTTAGTCACTCTGGACAAGAGTATCTGCTAAATGACACAAACGTCATGGAAATGGCATCATCCACATGTGTGTGTGCATGTGTGTGTGTGTGTAATGTGTGTGTGTGTAATGTGTGTGTGTGTGTGTGTAACGTGTGTGTGTGTGTGTGTGTATCATGTGTGTGTAATGTGTGTGTATAATGTGTGTGTAATGTGTGTGTGTGTAGTGTGTGTGTAGTGTGTGTGTATAGTGTGTGTGTGTGTGTGTAATGTGTGTGTAGTGTGTATAAGTGTGTGTGTAATGTGTGTGTAATGTGTGTGTATAATGTGTGTGTAATGTGTGTGTGTGTAGTGTGTGTGTAGTGTGTGTGTAAGTGTGTGTGTAAGTGTGTTTGTGTAAGTGTGTGTGTAAGTGTGTGTGTAAGTGTGTGTGTAGTGTGTGTGTAATGTGTGTGTGTAATGTGTGTGTGTGTAAGTGTGTGTGTAAGTGTGTGTGTAGTGTGTGTGTAAGTGTGTGTGTGTGTGTGTGTGTGTGTATAATGCGTGTGTGTGTGTGTGTGTAATGCGTGTGTGTGTAATGTGTGTGTGTGTGTGTGTGTGTGTGTGTGTGTGTGTGTGCGTAATGTGTGTGTGTAATGTGTGTGTGTAATGTGTGTGTGTGTGTGTGTGTAATGTGTAATGTGTGTGTGTGTTCACCTTACCTTCATGTAGTTGACTATCTTAGCCAGGCAACCAAACTTGTAGCCAGAGCTGCCTGTCAGGGCCTTCAGGTTGAAGTTACCATTACTGGTGTCTGGAGAGAGAAAGAGAAAACTGGTCAGATATCCTAATTACCTGTTCAGATAAAGACCAGGATCAGAATCTGTACATGTTGTCCCGCTCAAATAAAGACCAGGATCAGAATCTGTACATGTTGTCCCGCTCAAATAAAGACCAGGATCAGAATCTAGACATGTTGTCCCGCTCAAATAAAGACCAGGATCAGAATCTAGACACGTTGTCCTGCTTAAATAAAGACCAGGATCAGAATCTGGACATGTTGTCCTGCTCAAATATAGACCAGGATCAGAATCTAGACACGTTGTCCTGCTGAAATAAAGACCAGGATCAGAATCTGTACATGTTGTCCCGCTGAAATAAAAACCAGGATCAGAATCTAGACATGTTGTCCTGCTGAAATAAAGACCAGTATAAGAATCTGGACATGTTGTCCTGCTGAAATAAAAACCAGGATCAGAATCTAGACACGTTGTCCTGCTGAAATAAAGACCAGGATAAGAATCTAGACATGTTGTCCCGCTGAAATAAAGACCAGGATCAGAATCTAGACATGTTGTCCTGCTGAAATAAAGACCAGGATCAGAATCTAGACATGTTGTCCTGCTGAAATAAAGACCAGGATCAGAATCTGTACATGTTGTCCTGCTCTTGTGCCACACTAAGATGAGTCCTTTCAATATCAGTTATTCAATAGACTCATATAGGTCCTGTCAATATCAGTTATTCAATAGACTCATTTAGGTCCTGTCAATATCAGTTATTCAATAGAGACTCATTTAGGTCCTGTCAATATCAGTTATTCAATAGAGACTCATTTAGGTCCTGTCAATATCAGTTATTCAATAGAGACTCATTTAGGTCCTGTCAATATCAGTTATTCAATAGACTAATTTAGGTCCTGTCAATATCAGTTATTCAATAGACTCATTTAGGTCCTGTCAATATCACATTGTACTAATTCAATAACGTTGTGATTATATTGTTTTTGTGGAATATTTTAAAAAAAAACTAAAAGCTGTAGTAGAAGCATTAGGAAGTGCCCTTCCCCCTGTGTCTGATATGGTTATCAGGGCACTAGCTAGGGGGTATCATGGCACTAGCTAGGGGGTATCAGGGCACTAGCTAGGGGGTATCAGGGCACTAGCTAGGGGGTATAAGGGCACTAGCTAGGGGGTATCAGGGCACTAGCTAGGGGGTATCAGGGCACTAGATAGGGGGTATAAGGGCACTAGCTAGGGGGTATCAGGGCACTAGCTAGGGGGTATCAGGGCACTAGCTAGGGGTTTCAGGGCACTAGCTAGGGGGTATCAGGGCACTAGCTAGGGGGTATCAGGGCACTAGCTAGGGGGTATAAGGGCACTAGCTAGGGGGTATCAGGGCACTAGCTAGGGGGTATCAGGGCACTAGATAGGGGGTATAAGGGCACTAGCTAGGGGGTATCAGGACACTAGCTAGGGGGTATCAGGGCACTAGCTAGGGGGTATCATGGCACTAGCTAGGGGTATCAGGGCATTAGCTAGGGGGTATCAGGGCACTAGCTAGGGGGTATCAGGGCACTAGCTAGGGGGTATCAGGGCACTAGCTAGGGGGTATCAGGGCACTAGCTAGGGGGTATCAGGGCACTAGCTAGGGGGTTTTAGGGCACTAGCTAGGGGGTATCAGGGCACTAGCTAGGGGGTATCAGGGCACTAGCTAGGGGGTATCAGGGCACTAGATAGGGGGGATAAGGGCACTAGCTAGGGGGTATCAGGGCACTAGATAGGGGGTATAAGGGCACTAGCTAGGGGGTATCAGGACACTAGCTAGGGGGTATCAGGGCACTAGCTAGGGGGTATCATGGCACTAGCTAGGGGGTATCAGGGCACTAGCTAGGGGGTATCAGGGCACTAGCTAGGGGGTATCAGGGCACTAGCTAGGGGGTATCAGGGCACTGGCTAGGGGGTATCAGGGCACTGGCTAGGGGGTATCATGGCACTAGCTAGGGGGTATCATGGCACTAGCTAGGGGGTATCATGGCACTAGCTAGGGGGTATCATGGCACTAGCTAGGGGGTATCAGGGCACTATCTAGGGGGTATCATGACACTATCTAGGGGGTATCATGACACTATCTAGGGGGTATCATGACACTATCTACGGGGTATCATGACACTAGCTAGGGGGTATAAGGGCACTAGCTAGGGGGTATCAGGGCACTAGATAGGGGGTATCAGGGCACTAGCTAGGGGGTATCAGGGCACTAGCTAGGGGGTATCAGGGCACTAGATAGGGGGTATAAGGGCACTAGCTAGGGGGTATCAGGACACTAGCTAGGGGGTATCAGGGCACTAGCTAGGGGGTATCATGGCACTAGCTAGGGGTATCAGGGCACTAGCTAGGGGGTATCAGGGCACTAGCTAGGGGGTATCAGGGCACTAGCTAGGGGGTATCAGGGCACTAGCTAGGGGGTATCAGGGCACTAGCTAGGGGGTATCAGGGCACTAGCTAGGGGGTTTTAGGGCACTAGCTAGGGGGTATCAGGGCACTAGCTAGGGGGTATCAGGGCACTAGCTAGGGGGTATCAGGGCACTAGATAGGGGGGATAAGGGCACTAGCTAGGGGGTATCAGGGCACTAGATAGGGGGTATAAGGGCACTAGCTAGGGGGTATCAGGACACTAGCTAGGGGGTATCAGGGCACTAGCTAGGGGGTATCATGGCACTAGCTAGGGGGTATCAGGGCACTAGCTAGGGGGTATCAGGGCACTAGCTAGGGGGTATCAGGGCACTAGCTAGGGGGTATCAGGGCACTAGCTAGGGGGTATCAGGGCACTAGCTAGGGGGTATCAGGGCACTAGCTAGGGGTATCAGGGCACTAGCTAGGGGGTATCAGGGCACTGGCTAGGGGGTATCAGGGCACTGGCTAGGGGGTATCATGGCACTAGCTAGGGGGTATCATGGCACTAGCTAGGGGGTATCATGGCACTAGCTAGGGGGTATCATGGCACTAGCTAGGGGGTATCAGGGCACTATCTAGGGGTATCATGACACTATCTAGGGGGTATCATGACACTATCTAGGGGGTATCATGACACTATCTACGGGGTATCATGACACTAGCTAGGGGGTATAAGGGCACTAGCTAGGGGGTATCAGGGCACTAGATAGGGGGTATAAGGGCACTAGCTAAGGGGTATCAGGGCACTAGCTAGGGGGTATCAGGGCACTAGCTAGGGGGTATCAGGGCAATAGATAGGGGGTATAAGGGCACTAGCTAGGGGGTATCAGGGCACTAGATAGGGGGTATAAGGGCACTAGCTAGGGGGTATCAGGACACTAGCTAGGGGGTATCAGGGCACTAGCTAGGGGGTATCATGGCACTAGCTAGGGGTATCAGGGCACTAGCTAGGGGGTATCAGGGCACTAGCTAGGGGGTATCAGGGCACTAGCTAGGGGGTATCAGGGCACTAGCTAGGGGGTATCAGGGCACTAGCTAGGGGGTATCAGGGCACTAGCTAGGGGGTATCAGGGCACTAGCTAGGGGGTATCAGGGCACTAGCTAGGGGGTATCAGGGCACTAGCTAGGGGGTATCAGGGCACTAGCTAGGGGGTATCAGGGCACTAGATAGGGGGGATAAGGGCACTAGCTAGGGGGTATCAGGGCACTAGATAGGGGGTATAAGGGCACTAGCTAGGGGGTATCAGGACACTAGCTAGGGGGTATCAGGGCACTAGCTAGGGGGTATCATGGCACTAGCTAGGGGGTATCAGGGCACTAGCTAGGGGGTATCAGGGCACTAGCTAGGGGGTATCAGGGCACTGGCTAGGGGGTATCAGGGCACTAGCTAGGGGGTATCATGGCACTAGCTAGGGGGTATCATGGCACTAGCTAGGGGGTATCATGGCACTAGCTAGGGGGTATCATGGCACTAGCTAGGGGGTATCAGGGCACTATCTAGGGGGTATCATGACACTATCTAGGGGGTATCATGACACTATCTAGGGGGTATCATGACACTATCTACGGGGTATCATGACACTAGCTAGGGGGTATAAGGGCACTAGCTAGGGGGTATCAGGGCACTAGCTAGGGGGTATCAGGGCACTAGCTAAGGGGTATCAGGGCACTAGCTAGGGGGTATCAGGGCACTAGCTAGGGGGTATCAGGGCACTAGCTAGGGGGTATCAGGGCACTAGCTAGGGGGTATCAGGGCACTAGCTAGGGGGTATCAGGGCACTAGCTAGGGGGTATCAGGGCACTAGCTAGGGGGTATCAGGGCACTAGCTAGGGGGTATCAGGGCACTAGCTAGGGGGTATCATGGCACTAGCTAGGGGGTATCATGGCACTAGCTAGGGGGTATCATGGCACTAGCTAGGGGGTATCATGGCACTAGCTAGGGGGTATCAGGGCACTAGCTAGGGGGTATCAGGGCACTAGCTAGGGGGTATCAGGGCACTAGCTAGGGGGTATCAGGGCACTAGCTAGGGGGTATCAGGGCACTAGCTAGGGGGTATCAGGGCACTAGCTAGGGGGTATCAGGGCACTAGCTAGGGGGTATCAGGGCACTAGATAGGGGGGATAAGGGCACTAGCTAGGGGGTATCAGGGCACTAGATAGGGGGTATCAGGGCACTATCTAGGGGGTATCAGGGCACTAGCTAGGGGGTATCAGGGCACTAGCTAGGGGGTATCATGGCACTAGCTAGGGGGTATCAGGGCACTAGCTAGGGGGTATCAGGGCACTAGCTAGGGGGTATCAGGGCACTAGCTAGGGGGTATCAGGGCACTAGCTAGGGGGTATCAGGGCACTAGCTAGGGGGTATCAGGGCACTAGCTAGGGGTATCAGGGCACTAGCTAGGGGGTATCAGGGCACTGGCTAGGGGGTATCAGGGCACTAGCTAGGGGGTATCATGGCACTAGCTAGGGGGTATCATGGCACTAGCTAGGGGGTATCATGGCACTAGCTAGGGGGTATCATGGCACTAGCTAGGGGGTATCAGGGCACTATCTAGGGGGTATCATGACACTATCTAGGGGGTATCATGACACTATCTAGGGGGTATCATGACACTATCTACGGGGTATCATGACACTAGCTAGGGGGTATAAGGGCACTAGCTAGGGGGTATCAGGGCACTAGATAGGGGGTATCAGGGCACTAGCTAAGGGGTATCAGGGCACTAGCTAGGGGGTATCAGGGCACTAGCTAGGGGGTATCAGGGCACTAGCTAGGGGGTATCAGGGCACTAGCTAGGGGGTATCAGGGCACTAGCTAGGGGGTATCAGGGCACTAGCTAGGGGGTATCAGGGCACTAGCTAGGGGGTATCAGGGCACTAGCTAGGGGGTATCAGGGCACTAGCTAGGGGGTATCATGGCACTAGCTAGGGGGTATCATGGCACTAAATAGGGGGTATCATGGCAATAGCTAGGGGGTATCATGGCACTAGCTAGGGGGTATCAGGGCACTATCTAGGGGGTATCATGACACTATCTAGGGGGTATCATGACACTATCTAGGGGGTATCATGACACTATCTACGGGGTATCATGACACTAGCTAGGGGGTATAAGGGCACTAGCTAGGGGGTATAAGGGCACTAGCTAGGGTTCCGTTTCAGGCCCTACTCTAGTGGCTCTGCGTCTGTGGCTTCAGCTGTGAGATCCTGTTTCTGGAGACCAGCCAATCAGAGCGGCCTGTTGTTGTGACTCACTAAATGATTCATCACGTGGGCGGGAGCTGCTGCTGGGTGCTAATGAGAAGGCGGGGCATTAATTTCATCTGAGAAGATTTGGCAAATAGAAAGGGGAGAAACGAGGGTGAGCTTAGCCATTGGTAGAGTGGTAAGGTCTGAGCACAGGCTGTGCCTTGTGTGGGGAAGACGAGCAGAACTGCAAGGAGTGGCAGGGAGGAGAGAGAGACACAGAGAGAGCGAGAGAGAGAGGAAGAGAGAGAGACAGAGTGGGGGAAGGGAGAGCGAGAGCATCTTTTGCCTGAATCCTTTACAAGCATCCACCCCACAGTAGAAGCTACACAGGTGAGTCTGCATATTTCTCTGGCACAACGACGGTTAGTGTGTGTGTGTGTGTGTGTGTGTGTGTAGTGTGTGTGTGTGGACACACTGGCAGATCTGCAGTCTGTTTGCATGCTTGCCTGCTACAGCCATGTCTCAGGGCAAGGCACGTGTCTGTGTGTGTGTGTGTGTGTGTGTAGTGTGTGTGTGTGTGTGTGTGTGTGTGTGTGTAGTGTGTGTGTAGTGTGTGTGTAGTGTGTGTGTAGTGTGTGTGTGTGTAGTGTGTAGTGTGTGTGTGCAGTGTGTGTAGTGAAGTGTGTGTGTGTGTGTAGTGTGTGTGTGTAGTGTGTGTAGGGTGTGTAGTGTGTGTGTGTAGTGTGTAGTGTGTGTGTGTGTAGTGTGTGTGTGTGTGTGTGTGTAGTGTGTGTGTGTCTACTAGCCTAATCCATCCTATGAAGCCTACATTGTATATGTGATTGCTTTCATAAGAGGAGGGTTTACCTTCCATCCCTACAGCATTCTGGGTAATAGCACTACATTATAAACGGTAAAAGATTTATCAACACCAGAGGACAGACAGACGGGAGCCCAGCCTATGGGTTACGCTGTGAGCAGACAGACGGGAGCCCAGCCTATGGGTTACGCTGTGAGCAGACAGACAGACGGGAGCCCAGCCTATGGGTTACGCTGTGAGCAGACAGACAGACGGGAGCCCAGTCTATGGGTTACGCTGTGAGCAGACAGACAGATGGGAGCCCAGTCTATGGGTTACACTGTGAGCAGACAGACGGGAGCCCAGCCTATGGGTTACACTGTGAGCAGACAGACGGGAGCCCAGCCTATGGGTTACGCTGTGAGCAGACAGACGGGAGTCTAGCCTATGGGTTACGCTGTGAGCAGACAGACGGGAGCCCAGCCTATGGGTTACGCTGTGAGCAGACAGACAGACGGGAGCCCAGCCTATGGGTTACGCTGTGAGCAGACAGACAGACGGGAGCCCAGTCTATGGGTTACACTGTGAGCAGACAGACGGGAGCCCAGCCTATGGGTTACGCTGTGAGCAGACAGACAGACGGGAGCCCAGTCTATGGGTTACACTGTGAGCAGACAGACGGGAGCCCAGCCTATGGGTTACGCTGTGAGCAGACAGACGGGAGCCCAGCCTATGGGTTACGCTGTGAGCAGACAGACAGACAGGAGCCCAGCCTATGGGTTACACTGTGAGCAGACAGACGGGAGCCCAGCCTATGGGTTACGCTGTGAGCAGACAGACGGGAGCCCAGCCTATGGGTTACACTGTGAGCAGACAGACGGGAGCCCAGCCTATGGGTTACGCTGTGAGCAGACAGACGGGAGCCCAGCCTATGGGTTACACTGTGAGCAGACAGACAGACGGGAGCCCAGTCTATGGGTTACGCTGTGAGCAGACAGACGGGAGCCCAGTCTATGGGTTACGCTGTGAGCAGACAGACAGACGGGAGCCCAGCCTATGGGTTACGCTGTGAGCAGACAGACGGGAGCCCAGCCTATGGGTTACACTGTGAGCAGACAGACGGGAGCCCAGCCTATGGGTTACGCTGTGAGCAGACAGACGGGAGCCCAGCCTATGGGTTACGCTGTGAGCAGACAGACAGACGGGAGCCCAGTCTATGGGTTACGCTGTGAGCAGACAGACAGACGGGAGCCCAGTCTATGGGTTACGCTGTGAGCAGACAGACGGGAGCCCAGCCTATGGGTTACGCTGTGAGCAGACAGACAGACAGGAGCCCAGCCTATGGGTTACGCTGTGAGCAGACAGACGGGAGCCCAGCCTATGGGTTACACTGTGAGCAGACAGACAGACGGGAGCCCAGTCTATGGGTTACGCTGTGAGCAGACAGACAGACAGGAGCCCAGCCTATGGGTTACGCTGTGAGCAGACAGACAGACGGGAGCCCAGTCTATGGGTTACGCTGTGAGCAGACAGACAGACGGGAGCCCAGTCTATGGGTTACACTGTGAGCAGACAGACGGGATCCCAGCCTATGGGTTATGCTGTGAGCAGACAGACAGACAGGAGCCCAGCCTATGGGTTATGCTGTGAGCAGACAGACAGACAGGAGCCCAGCCTATGGGTTATGCTGTGAGCAGACAGACAGACGGGAGCCCAGCCTATGGGTTACACTGTGAGCAGACAGACAGACGGGAGCCCAGTCTATGGGTTACGCTGTGAGCAGACAGACAGACGGGAGCCCAGCCTATGGGTTACACTGTGAGCAGACAGACGGTATGAGTGTTTATATAACAGACTAAAGGATGAGTGTTTTTGTAGCACTGTCAGACTAAAGGATGAGTGTTAATATAGACTGTCAGAGTAAAGGATGAGTGTTTATATAACAGACTAAAGGATGAGTGTTTATATAACAGACTAAAGGATGAGTGTTAATATAGACAGTCAGAGTAAAGGATGAGTGTTCATATAACAGACTGTCAGAGTAAAGGATGAGTGTTCATATAACAGACTGTCAGAGTAAAGGATGAGTGTTTATATAACAGACTGTCAGAGTAAAGGATGAGTGTTTATATAACAGACTGTCAGAGTAAAGGATGAGTGTTTATATAACAGACTGTCAGAGTAAAGGATGAGTGTTTATATAACAGACTGTCAGAGTAAAGGATGAGTGTTTATATAACAGACTGTCAGAGTAAAGGATGAGTGTTTATATAACAGACTGTCAGAGTAAAGGATGAGTGTTTATATAACAGACTGTCAGAGTAAAGGATGAGTTATTTTATAACAGACTGTCAGAGTAAAGGATGAGTGTTAATATAGACTGTCAGAGTAAAGAATGAGTGTTAATATAGACTGTCAGAGTAAAGGATGAGTGTTAATATAGACTGTCAGAGTAAAGGATGAGTGTTAATATAGACTGTCAGAATAAAGGATGAGTGTTTTTGTAACAGACTGTCAGACTAAAGGATGAGTGTTAATATAGACTGTCAGAGTAAAGGATGAGTGTTTTTGTAACAGACTGTCAGAGTAAAGGATGAGTGTTTTTATAACAGCCTGTCAGACTAAAGGATGAGTGTTTTTGTAGCAGACTGTCAGACTAAAGGATGAGTGTCTATATAACATACTGTCAGACTAAAGGATGAGTGTTAATATAGACTGTCAGACTAAAGGATGAGTGTCTATATAACATACTGTCAGACTAAAGGATGAGTGTTAATATAGACTGTCAGACTAAAGGATGAGTGTCTATATAACATACTGTCAGACTAAAGGATGAGTGTTAATATAGACAGTCAGACTAAAGGATGAGTGTTTTTGTAGCAGAACAGAGAGAGACTAGACTGCTAGAGGATGGTTCCTGGGTCAAACTACACAGGGAATAGGGTGCCAAGCAGGCAGTAATGTTGTTGTGATTCAGACTGGCATAGAGATAACTAGGCTTCTTCTCCTGTAAGGATTTCAATAAGGACACATACACACAAACTCCATACAGGGTTTAATTAGGGTGGATTTGGCTGGCTGTAGACTGGATGGGAATAGACATTAGGGAGGGGGGTGGGGCAGTGGGAGCCCCTGCAGGCAGACACAGCGGGGGATACCGCTCTGCCTCAGTCTGTCTGGGGTCCTACACCACTTCAGGGAGAACACACAGAAGGGAGAGGGGGAGGGGCTTGAGAGGGAGGAGAGAGAGGAGGGGGTAGGTGTGGAGAGGGAGGGAGGGAGGGAGGGAGGGGGTAGTGGTGGAGAGGGAGGGAGGAGAGAGAGGAGGGGGTAGGGGTGGAGAGGGAGGGAGAGGAGGGGGTAGGGGTGGAGAGGGAGAGAGGAGAGAGAGGAGGGGGTAGGGGTGGAGAGGGAGGGAGGGGAGAGAGGTTGGGGGTAGGGGTGGAGAGGGAGGGAGGAGAGAGAGGAGGGGGTAGGGGTGGAGAGGGTGGGAGCAGAGAGAGGAGGGGGTTGGGGTGGAGAGGGGGGGGAGAGGGTAATGTAGAGAGGAACAGAGAGAGGTGTAGTGCTGGGGTACTAGGCTATGGTAGTGTGGTGTTGGTAGAGGAAGAGAGGGTAATGGTAGAGAGGAACAGAGAGGAGGTAGAGGAGGAGAGGGTAACAGTAGGGAGGAACAGAGAGGAGGTAGAGGAGGAGAGGGTAATGTAGGGAGGAACAGAGGAGGTAGAGGAGGAGAGGGTAACGGTAGGGAGGAACAGAGAGGAGGTAGAGGAGGAGAGGGTAACAGTAGGGAGGAACAGAGAGGAGGTAGAGGAGGAGAGGGTAACGGTAGGGAGGAACAGAGAGGAGGTAGAGGAGGAGAGGGTAACAGTAGGGAGGAACAGAGAGGAGGTAGAGGAGGAGAGGGTAACAGTAGGGAGGAACAGAGAGAGGTGTAGTGCTGGGGTACTAGGCTATGGTAGTGTGGTGTGGGTAGAGGAGGAGAGGGTAATGTAGGGAGGAACAGAGAGAGGTGTAGTGCTGGGGTACTAGGCTATGGTAGTGTGGTGTGGGTAGAGGAGGAGAGGGTAACAGTAGGGAGGAACAGAGAGAGGTGTAGTGCTGGGGTACTAGGCTATGGTAGTGTGGGTAGAGAAGAGGGTAATGTAGGGAGGAACAGAGAGAGGTGTAGTGCTGGGGTACTAGGCTATGGTAGTGTGGTGTGGGTAGAGGAGGAGAGGGTAACAGTAGGGAGGAACAGAGAGAGGTGTAGTGCTGGGGTACTAGGCTATGGTAGTGTGGTGTGGGTAGAGGAGGAGAGGGTAATGTAGGGAGGAACAGAGAGGAGGTAGAGGAGAGGGTAACAGTAGAGAGGAACAGAGAGGGGTGTAGTGCTGGAGTACTAGGCTATGGTAGTGTGGTGTGGGTAGAGGAGGAGAGGGTAACAGTAGGGAGGAACAGAGAGAGGTGTAGTGCTGGGGTACTAGGCTATGGTAGTGTGGTGTGGGTCGAGGAGGAGAGGGTAACAGTAGGGAGGAACAGAGAGAGGTGTAGTGCTGGGGTACTAGGCTATGGTAGTGTGGTGTGGGTAGAGGAGGAGAGGGTAACAGTAGGGAGGAACAGAGAGGAGGTAGAGGAGAGGGTAATGTAGAGAGGAACAGAGAGAAGTGTAGTGCTGGGGTACTAGGCTATGGTAGTGTGGTGTGGGTAGAGGAGGAGAGGGTAACAGTAGGGAGGAACAGAGAGGAGGTAGAGGAGGAGAGGGTAACGGTAGGGAGGAACAGAGAGAGGTGTAGTACTGGGGTACAAGGCTATGGTAGTGTGGTGTGGGTAGAGGAGGAGAGGGTAACAGTAGGGAGGAACAGAGAGGAGGTAGAGGAGGAGAGGGTAATGGTAGGGAGGAACAGAGAGGAGGTAGAGGAGGAGAGGGTAATGTAGGGAGGAACAGAGAGGAGGTAGAGGAGGAGAGGGTAATGGTAGGGAGGAACAGAGAGGAGGTAGAGGAGGAGAGGGTAACAGAAGGGAGGAACAGAGAGGAGGTAGAGGAGGAGAGGGTAATGTAGGGAGGAACAGAGAGAGGTGTAGTGCTGGGGTACTAGGCTATGGTAGTGTGGTGTGGGTAGAGGAGGAGAGGGTAATGTAGGGAGGAACAGAGAGAGGTGTAGTGCTGGGGTACTAGGCTATGGTAGTGTGGGTAGAGGAGGAGAGGGTAACGGTCTACATTCATAATAGATAAAGAATGATATCCCTGTTCCTTCACTTCTCTCCTTCCATCAACATCAGCCAACAGAACCTCCAATAACCCAATTAGAAGACACTTTCACACAGGAAGTATTACAGTAGAATTACAGTATTTTCCCCAGAGAGAGAGACCTTCAGTTACCATGACAGTGTTACTAATGTGGACTATCAATAGCCTCTACTACATAGCAACATGAAAACAGTCTGATTAAAGTTGAAAGCCTATTGGCTACTTCACATAGCAACATGAAAACAGTCTGATTAAAGTTGAAGGCTATTGGCTACTTCCATAGCAACATGAAAACAGTCTGATTAAAGTTGAAGACCTATTGGCTACTTACATAGCAACATGAAAACAGTTGAAGGCCTATTGGCTACTTCCATAGCAACATGAAAAGTCTCATTAAAGTTGAAGGCCTATTGGCTACTTCACATAGCAACATGAAAACAGTCTGATTAAAGTTGAAGGCCTATTGGCTATTTCACATAGCAACATGAAAACAGTCTGATTAAAGTTGAAGGCCTATTGGCTATTTCACATAGCAACATGAAAACAGTCTGATTAAAGTTGAAGACCTATTGGCTACTTCCATAGCAACATGAAAACAGTCTGATTAAAGTTGAAGGCCTATTGGCTACTTCCATAGCAACATGAAAACAGTCTGATTAAAGTTGAAGACCTATTGGCTACTTCCATAGCAACATTAAAACAGTTGAAGGCCTATTGGCTACTTCACATAGCAACATGAAAACAGTTGAAGGCCTATTGGCTACTTCACATAGCAACATGAAAACAGTCTGATTGAAGTTCAAGGCCTATTGGCTACTTCCATAGCAACATGAAAACAGTTGAAGGCCTATTGGCTACTTACATAGCAACATGAAAACAGTTGAAGGCCTATTGGCTACTTCACATAGCAACATGAAAACAGTTGAAGGCCTATTGGCTACTTCACATAGCAACATGAAAACAGTCTGATTAAAGTTGAAGGCCTATTGGCTACTTCCATAGCAACATGAAAACAGTTGAAGGCCTATTGGCTACTTCCATAGCAACATGAAAACAGTCTCATTAAAGTTGAAGGCTATTGGCTACTTCCATAGCAACATGAAAACAGTCTGATTAAAGTTGAAGGCCTATTGGCTACTTCCATAGCAACATGAAAACAGTTGAAGACCTATTGGCTACTTCCATAGCAACATGAAAACAGTCTGATTAAAGTTGAAGGCCTATTGGCTACTTCCATAGCAACATGAAAACAGTCTGATTAAAGTTGAAGGCCTATTGGCTACTTCCATAGCAACATTAAAACAGTCTGATTAAAGTTGAAGGCCTATTGGCTACTTCCATAGCAACATGAAAACAGTTGAAGGCCTATTGGCTACTTCCATAGCAACATGAAAACAGTTGAAGGCCTATTGGCTACTTCCATAGCAACATGAAAACAGTTGAAGGCCTATTGGCTACTTCCATAGCAACATGAAAACAGTCTGATTAAAGTTGAAGGCCTATTGGCTACTTCCATAGCAACATGAAAACAGTTGAAGACCTATTGGCTACTTCCATAGCAACATGAAAACAGTCTGATTAAAGTTGAAGGCCTATTGGCTACTTCCATAGCAACATGAAAACAGTTGAAGGCCTATTGGCTACTTCCATAGCAACATGAAAACAGTTGAAGGCCTATTGGCTACTTCCATAGCAACATGAAAACAGTCTGATTAAAGTTGAAGGCCTATTGGCTACTTCCATAGCAACATGAAAACAGTTGAAGACCTATTGGCTACTTCCATAGCAACAAGAAAACAGTCTGATTAAAGTTGAAGGCCTATTGGCTACTTCCATAGCAACATGAAAACAGTTGAAGGCCTATTGGCTACTTCCATAGCAACATGAAAACAGTTGAAAGCCTATTGGCTACTTCCATAGCAACATGAAAACAGTCTGATTAAAGTTGAAGGCCTATTGGCTACTTCCATAGCAACATGAAAACAGTTGAAGGCCTATTGGCTACTTCCATAGCAACATGAAAACAGTTGAAGGCCTATTGGCTACTTCACATAGCAACATAAAAACAGTCTGATTAAAGTTGAAGGCTATTGGCTACTTCCATAGCAACATGAAAACAGTCTGATTAAAGTTGAAGACCTATTGGCTACTTACATAGCAACATGAAAACAGTCTGATTAAAGTTGAAGGCTATTGGCTACTTCCATAGCAACATGAAAACAGTCTGATTAAAGTTGAAGGCTATTGGCTACTTCACATAGCAACATGAAAACAGTTGAAGGCCTATTGGCTACTTCCATAGCAACATGAAAACAGTCTGATTAAAGTTGAAGGCTATTGGCTACTTCACATAGCAACATGAAAACAGTTGAAGGCCTATTGGCTACTTCACATAGCAACATAAAAACAGTCTGATTAAAGTTGAAGGCTATTGGCTACTTCCATAGCAACATGAAAACAGTCTGATTAAAGTTGAAGACCTATTGGCTACTTACATAGCAACATGAAAACAGTCTGATTAAAGTTGAAGGCTATTGGCTACTTCCATAGCAACATGAAAACAGTCTGATTAAAGTTGAAGGCTATTGGCTACTTCACATAGCAACATGAAAACAGTTGAAGGCCTATTGGCTACTTCCATAGCAACATGAAAACAGTCTGATTAAAGTTGAAGGCTATTGGCTACTTCACATAGCAACATGAAAACAGTTGAAGGCCTATTGGCTACTTCCATAGCAACATGAAAACAGTCTGATTAAAGTTGAAGGCTATTGGCTACTTCACATAGCAACATGAAAACAGTTGAAGGCCTATTGGCTACTTCCATAGCAACATGAAAACAGTCTGATTAAAGTTGAAGGCTATTGGCTACTTACAGTGCCTTGCGAAAGTATTCGGCCCCCTTGAACTTTGCGACCTTTTGCCACATTTCAGGCTTCAAACATAAAGATATAAAACTGTATTTTTTTGTGAAGAATCAACAACAAGTGGGACACAATCATGAAGTGGAACGACATTTATTGGATATTTCAAACTTTTTTAACAAATCAAAAACTGAAAAATTGGGCGGGCAAAATTATTCAGCCCCTTTACTTTCAGTGCAGCAAACTCTCTCCAGAAGTTCAGTGAGGATCTCTGAATGATCCAATGTTGACCTAAATGACTAATGATGATAAATACAATCCACCTGTGTGTAATCAAGTCTCCGTATAAATGCAACTACACTGTGATAGTCTCAGAGGTCCGTTAAAAGCGCAGAGAGCATCATGAAGAACAAGGAACACACCAGGCAGGTCCGAGATACTGTTGTGAAGAAGTTTAAAGCCGGATTTGGATACAATTTTAAAGTTTGCCACAAGCCACCTGGGAGACACACCAAACATGTGGAAGAAGGTGCTCTGGTCAGATGAAACCAAAATTGAACTTTTTGGCAACAATGCAAAACGTTATGTTTGGCGTAAAAGCAACACAGCTCATCACCCTGAACACACCATCCCCACTGTCAAACATGGTGGTGGCAGCATCATTGTTTGGGCCTGCTTTTCTTCAGCAGGGACAGGGAAGATGGTTAAAATTGATGGGAAGATGGATGGAGCCAAATACAGGACCATTCTGGAAGAAAACCTGATGGAGTCTGCAAAAGACCTGAGACTGGGACGGAGATTTGTCTTCCAACAAGACAATGATCCAAAACATAAAGCAAAATCTACAATGGAATGGTTCAAAAATAAACATATCCAGGTGTTAGAATGGCCAAGTCAAAGTCCAGACCTGAATCCAATCGAGAATCTGTGGAAAGAACTGAAAACTGCTGATCACAAATGCTCTCCATCCAACCTCACTGAGCTCGAGCTGTTTTGCAAGGAGGAATGGGAAAAAATGTCAGTCTCTCGATGTGCAAAACTGATAGAGACATACCCCAAGCGACTTGCAGCTGTAATCACAGCAAAAGGTGGCGCTACAAAGTATTAACTTAAGGGGGCTGAATAATTTTGCACGCCCAATTTTTCAGTTTTTGATTTGTTAAAAAAGTTTGAAATATCCAATAAATGTCATTCCACTTCATGATTGTGTCCCACTTGTTGTTGATTCTTCACAAAAAAATACAGTTTTATGTCTTTATGTTTGAAGCCTGAAATGTGGCAAAAGGTCGCAAAGTTCAAGGGGGCCGAATACTTTCGCAAGGCACTGTACATAGCAACATGAAAACAGTTGAAGGCCTATTGGCTACTTCACATCTCATTAGATGACGACAGCTAATGGGGATCCTAATAAACACATGATCCCATTGACTTCATCAGAGACCGAGCCATTGTATTCAGGGTAACTAGACTAACAGTCAGGAGATTACTGTGGTCTGCTAACACTATGTAACATAGAACTGTATATAATAGATATGCAGTCTGCTGTCCTCTGACAGGCCTGTATCAGGTTACACTAACAACACTATGTAACATAGAACTGTATATAATAGACATGCTGTCCTCTGACTAATGACAGGCCTGTATCAGGTTACACTAACACTATGTAACATAGAACTGTATATAATAGATATGCTGTCCTCTGACTAATGACAGGCCTGTATCAGGTTACACTAACACTATGTAACATAGAACTGTATATAATAGACATGCTGTCCTCTGACTAATGACAGGCCTGTATCAGGTTACACTAACACCACTATGTAACATAGAACTGTATATAATAGACATGCTGTCCTCTGACTAATGACAGGCCTGTATCAGGTTACACTAACAACACTATGTAACATACTGTGAGTCAGTCATCAGTCATCAGTCATCAGTAAAGCTACTCAGAGCAGATGATGACAGTGGGCTCAACCACAGGAGAGGAGAGGTGGAATGACTCACTGCTAAACACACACACACATCTGATAACAAAAGCCTAGTCAGTCACAGAACAGTGAAACTCATGCACACATTCTATCTGAACTAGAGAAGGTTGAGCTCGACAGACAGACAGACAGACAGACAGACAGACAGACAGACAGACAGACAGACAGACAGACAGACAGACAGACAACTAATCAAACCAGGTTACACTCTAACAGTGTTTCAGGGTTGGAGGTTAGACACTAACAGTGTTTCAGGGTTGGAGTGTCTGTAGAGCAGTACTCAGGACAAGCCCCATTTCCTCTCAGTCTCTCTCTGGTTCACTCAACCAAACTGGGTCAGTCTCACTGCTCCTGGCGTGTGTGTGTGTGTGTGTGTGTGTGTGTGTGTGTGTGTGTGTGTGTGTGTGTGTGTGTGTGTGTGTGTGTGTGTGTGTGTGTGTGTGTATGTGTGTAAGCAGGAAGGCGCTATGCTCCCCAGGAGGTTGTGTTCTGATGGAGTGTTTACTGTGTTTAGAGGTTCTGTGTCTCCCTCCAGGTCACAGTACCAGAACTCTGTGTTTAGAGGTTCTGTCTCCCTCTCCCTCCAGGCCACAGCACCAGAACTCTGTGTATAGAGGTTCTGTCTCTCTCTCCCTCCAGGTCACAGTACCAGAACTCTGTGTATAGAGGTGCTGTCTCTCTCTCTCCCTCCAGGTCACAGTACCAGAACTCTGTGTATAGAGGTTCTGTCTCTCTCTCCCTCCAGGTCACAGTACCAGAACTCTGTGTATAGAGGTTCTGTCTCTCTCCCTCCAGGTCACAGTACCATTACTCTGTGTATAGAGGTTCTGTCTCTCTCCCTCCAGGTCACAGTACCATTACTCTGTGTATAGAGGTTCTGTCTCCCTCCAGGTCACAGTACCAGAACTCTGTGTATAGAGGTTCTGTCTCCCTCCAGGTCACAGTACCAGAACTCTGTGTATAGAGGTTCTGTCTCCCTCCAGGTCACAGTACCAGAACTCCGTGTATAGAGGTTATGTCTCTCTCCCTCCAGGTCACAGCACCAGAACTCTGTGTATAGAGGTTCTGCCTCCCTCCAGGTCACAGTACCAGAACTCTGTGTATAGAGGTTCTCTCTCCCTCCAGGTCACAGTACCAGAACTCTGAGTTGAGGCTCTATAAAGGCTGTCTTTATAGACTGCGGGTCTGAAGGACAGAAGAACATCCTGAACACCAGCAGCCCTCTCAAACCTCTGCAGGCACAAACCAACCATGACTTCCTCTATCATTTCTCTCCCAGGTGAAACAACATGGACCGTCTCAACACCAGCATCCCTCTCAAACCTCTCCAGGAACAAACCAACCATGACTTCCTCTATCATTTCTCTCCCAGGTGAAACAACATGGACCGTCTCAACACCACCTCTCTCCCGTGGCTCCCTGACGCCGCCCCGCTGTCCCAGGTCTCCCTACAGGTTCAGGAGGTGTACCCGTTCCACGACGGCTGGAACATAGCGTGCTTCGTCATCCTCCTCCTCTTCATCATCACAGTAGTCTCCCTGGCAGCTCTGGCCTTCCTCTACGAGCTGCTGGACTGTGGCTGCTGTGTCAAGGTGAGACTAGGCCTGTTACTATACTATAGCTGTTCCAGGGTTAGACCAGGCCTGTTACTATACTGTAGCTGTTCCAGGGTAAGACCAGGCTTGTTACTATACTGTAGCTGTTCCAGGGTTAGACCAGGCCTGTTACTATACTGTAGCTGTTCCAGGGTAAGACCAGGCCTGTTACTATACTGTAGCTGTTCCAGGGTAAGACCAGGCTTGTTACTATACTGTAGCTGTTCCAGGGTTAGACCAGGCCTGTTACTATACTGTAGCTGTTCCAGGGTTAGACCAGGCCTGTTACTATACTGTAGCTGTTCCAGGGTAAGACCAGGCTTGTTACTATACTGTAGCTGTTCCAGGGTTAGACCAGGCCTGTTACTATACTGTAGCTGTTCCAGGGTTAGACCAGGCCTGTTACTATACTGTAGCTGTTCCAGGGTTAGACCAGGCCTGTTACTATACTGTAGCTGTTCCAGGGTTAAACCAGGCCTGTTACTATACTGTAGCTGTTCCAGGTTTAGACCAGGTTACTATACTGTAGCTGTTCCAGGTTTAGACCAGGTTACTATACTGTAGCTGTTCCAGGTTTAGACCAGGCCTGTTACTATACTGTAGCTGTTCCAGGGTTAGACCAGGCCTGTTACTATACTGTAGCTGTTCCAGGGTTAGACCAGGTTACTATACTGTAGCTGTTCCAGGTTTAGACCAGGTTACTATACTGTAGCTGTTCCAGGTTTAGACCAGGTTACTATACTGTAGCTGTTCCAGGTTTAGACCAGGTTACTATACTGTAGCTGTTCCAGGTTTAGACCAGGTTACTATACTGTAGCTGTTCCAGGTTTAGACCAGGCCTGTTACTATACTGTAGCTGTTCCAGGGTTAGACCAGGCCTGTTACTATACTGTAGCTGTTCCAGGGTTAGACCAGGCCTGTTACTATACTGTAGCTGTTCCAGGTTTAGACCAGGCCTGTTACTATACTGTAGCTGTTCCAGGGTTAGACCAGGCCTGTTACTATACTGTAGCTGTTCCAGGGTTAGACCAGGCCTGTTACTATACTGTAGCTGTTCCAGGGTTAGACCAGGCCTGTTACTATACTGTAGCTGTTCCAGGGTTAGACCAGGCCTGTTACTATACTGTAGCTGTTCCAGGGTTACCTGGATCTAACCTAAACCCATTGTAATCACCCAAATCTAACCTAAACCCATTGTAATAACCTAAACTATGGTTTTCCTTCTCATGCAGGGGAAGACCCATCGTGACCTGATGGAGGAGGAAGGTCCCTTCCAGAACATGGTGGAGAAGATCCACAGTCCCACGGGGTCACAAACCGAGGTGGTGTAAGGGGGTTAAAGGGGTCGTTGCCACAGTGACCAGGGCCAAGCAGGAAGTTAGGTCATGATCGTTGACCCTGAATCTGAACCCGAGACTGACTGTGCTGTGTGCTCACAGTTTGAGAACAGTGAGACTGCACCTTCGTATGTGTGAGATTGTGTGTGTGTGTGTGTGTCCCTGCTCCCGTGTGTGTGTGTGTAACGGTGGTGTTATCTAATCGAAGCACGTCAGCAGGGAAGGCAAGAGAGAAGAAGAGCTCTCCTTGCCAAGTCCAGGGTTTTAACAAGTCTATTGGATGTTTAGCATCTTCATCCATCACCACATTGTAAGTACAAGACATACCATTCGAGACAGCTAAAGACACAGGAGATCCACAATGATAGCCAACCCTCTAGGACCCTACAGAGCAAGGAAGTCACCCAAAGTCAACGACCAAGATGACCAAGATGCACCAAGATGCACCAAGATGCACCAAGATGACCAAGATGCACCAAGATGATCAAGATGCACCAAGATGCACCAAGATGATCAAGATGACCAAAAATTAAATGAACTGTCGTATTGTTTCCAGATTTCTATGAAAGTTTTCCTTCCCCCCCAAAAATAGTAATTATGTTAAAAAGCAGCTTTTATGTGTTGGAATGGTGTAGGCGTGTACTGGTTATTAGAAATATGAATGTAGCAGACCGCTGATTGGACCATCTCATCCGGCTCATGATGATGACCTCATCCTCTTTGAGGAAATAACAAGCATTTTTAAAATAGTCTGTTTGAGATCCAAGTGGGAGGTGGGGGGTTTTGAAGTGTTTTTTTCCCTCCAATTTATGATTTGACCACAAACACGAGTATGGGATTAATAAAAAACATTATGAGTTAATTAAACTAACTTTTAAAGTTAATATTCTGTTATCCCTGGACAGTTACTTTAAAATGTCACCAAAAGATCCAGCTACCACAGAAGTCGTCCCACATTTTAATGTAATTTACAGATGGTTTTTATTCCCTAATGCTTCGACTGCCATTGTAGGTGAAGTCCTCATCCATTTGACAAAAACTGTTCACAACTTGCTGTGTCGTAATGATGTAATCAACATGTTGCCTGTGATGATGTCACCGCTCACCAACATATTTTAAACCACAGCCAAGTGGCCATGATACTACTCTCTCTTGAAGGGGGGGGGCACCTGTACACACACCGATGTAAATAAAATAACCTACTTGCATTGAGCACATGGTGTTATTTCACTTTCCTAAAATGATGATGATGATGACGATGATGATGACGATGATGATGATGATGATGATGAATAAACAATTATCACGTAAGAAAAACAAACTGTGTGGTCTCATTTCAAAAGTACTGACAGATGTTGAAATTAAGCTTATTAAAAAAAATGTACAACGAGTGTTTGTGGTCAACGAAAAAACCCCAAAATAAGCCACTTAAAACATGTTTGTAGAAAATAACACTTTCATTGTGGAATGTAGAAGCAAGCAGGTACCCAGGCTACAGATGTGACACACAATCAGCAGTATAATAGATTTCAAGACTAGGGTCGTATTCATCGGGGCACACCGTAGCAAAAAAATATTTTACAGCAAAGTTTAGGTAATCCCTCCCTGTTTCAGTCAGATTTGTTCCATTTGGTGCCGAATGAACATGACCCAAATATAAAGGATGTGTACTCACTAGTAGGAACCAGATGGATGCAAAAAGGCTGAAATGGGGGAGGAAGGGACACACCTAAATCTGTCCACTAAGAGGTGCTTGTTTTCATTTGTTGCAAAACCTTTTACTACATTTTACACTAATGAATTACACCCCAGGTTGTAGAGCCCTTCTGGGGTGTATTCATTCTTGCAGCGAAAACAGTTTACCGTTTAAGAACTAAATGGAAGCAAACCGGGCAAACAAAACAGGGAGGGACCTGTCTTAATTTGTCCAATTTAAAACTATTTTTCCTTTGAAAAATGTTTTCTATTTGGAGTAAATGGAAACCTTTTCGCAACAGACTAAACGTTTTGCAACAGGATCGGTGTAATGAATACACCCCTGGTCTTACCTGCGCCATGTTTGGACCCGGAAGCCTCCTTGTCAGCTTTGGACTTCTTCTTCTTGGAACCGCCTGACTCGGAGGCTGCAGGTCTCTTCTCAACCGTGGGCTGAGAGAGAGCCCTCTTCTTAAAGAGCTCCCGCTCTCTCAACAAGGCTGGGTCCATCCTGACACAACGTTAGACGCTAGCTACAGAAAGACAAAAAAGATATACCTCAAGGCAACACGCTGTTAGGGTTGGGTCCATCCTCTAAGTCAACATATAGCGGCATTATTAGCTCCTCAAAGACATGCACAACGTTGTTACACTTCTCAGTATATATATGGGCTGAACAACGAGCAACCTAATTATGTATTTAAGTCAATGGTTTAGACCTAGTTAGGGTGTTCACATACCATATAGCTTTTTATGATGTTCACACATTTCACATACCGTTAGCTAGCTAGGTTTACGTAGCTAATAATGGTATCACACTTGTCAAGTTGCTACTCTGATACCTAACTAGAAAGTTGTCTGACACTTCTGCCAGTACATCTAAGTGACATCACATCTTATGAGTGACAAAAAAAATAAAACTGAAAGATGTATATTAGCTTCCTAGTTGCTATTTCTTATTTTTTTTAAAGCTAGTAACCTAGCTAGTTAGACAGGTTTTTGGGTTTGCTAGCATTTAAGCTAATTTCTGGTTACCTTTTTTTCTTCAAATGTCTAATCCCCTCTTTTGGATGAACAAATATGTAAACATTTACTAGAAACACACGTTCATTAATCGTTCTGTTGGAACACTTATGCGATAGCTATTTGGGGGGCTTTTGTTTCTTTAATATCAAGCTAGCGTCTTGTCATCGTGCATTCTCCGACTTCCGCTCTGAGTTTCGACTTCCGCTCTGAGTTCGATTGATCGGTAATCGACAGCTAATCCTCGATTGTGTTGGTGCGTTCCATCCGGTCGAGCGGAGATACGAAAAGCAAGATTGCCATGTCAGCGGGTTACCAGAAATGTAGCTACTTTGAGTACGATGTCGCGGGTTGAAATGTTTTGGTCGCGGGTTTTTGGGCTACTTCTATTTTACACATCCGCCGCAATGGCATTTCTCTTGAAGAAAAAAAAAATATATATATATATTTATTTCACTGTGACCTGCCGCTGCTGACTATTAAGCAGTGAGGCAGGCTGTTGCTGAATGAGTGGTGGGGAGGTCTGTCTGTGTGTGTGTGTGTGTGTGTGTGTGTGTGTCGAGAGAGCGCTGCAGCAGGCAGCTGAGTCACGTGAGTGAATGAGCCATAGCAGCATGCGCGCGCACGTTGTGATAACTTCACACATATTTCTAACAAATTTTTCAATAAAACATATCAAAGTACCCGCTATAAGTGATGCGTATCAACACTAGAAAACTACTTTAGAAAACTACTTTAGGCGCACTAAGCACTAAAGCGCATTAGTTACATTCGGTCGGAGGTGGTTTAAACTGCATTCTATAATGTCGACTTTACTTTGAAGGAAACCTGTATCAAAGCGAAGGGTTGTACACATACTCCGTTATTGGGTCTGGAGCACTGCACAAGTGGACATTTGAAATGGAAGTTTATGGAACGCCCTCTGTGCCTCTGTTTATTAGAGAAGAAGAAAAATTCCACAATGAAACTAACATTAAATGTGGAGAATGATACATTTGTATACGTTGTCATCAAGTAGCCTATTCATATATATGCCATTGTAAGGCTACTGTAAATATGTTGAAATGGTGATATCACTGGAGTCATTTACAAGTCAGTTTTCGCCCCTTAGTTTAACCTACCAGGAGCTGGCAAACCGATTTAAAAAAAAAAATGCCTATGACGTCAGTTTATGGTTGTTGTAGCCTTGTGTTGTTATGTCATTATTAACGGCCATGTTGAAGTCTGTCCATTTGAACTAACCATGCTGCTAAATCTTTCAGGTTTACAATCTTGCCTTGGCTACTATCTGAAATTAGATGTTAGGCCTATCTGAGGCTATAGGCTAGCTGCATCTATCTAAGCAAACCATGGCAAAATGGAAGATTTTAGTCAGTAACATAAACCTATTGTAAAGAAAAGTAAATCTCACAAAATATACCATTTATGACAGTTTGTGTTCTTCACATCTGGCACAATTGCCAGAAGATATACTTTTTTATTTTTTAAGTTCGTCCAAGTGTTTCTTGCTCAGAGATTTCGAGATCCTCTGTCCAACTTTCGTCACTCAAACTCTCCAGTCGGATTGATCTGTAGTTATGCACATGCGCAAAAGGGATGTATTTACAATCATAGCAGTCAAAGGAGTTTAATCGAAATCCATTGATGGACAATGATCTGGTGAGTTTAATAAAAGCAAATCTTATTTTCTCTTGCGACATATTCAAATTCTTTATTATGTCACATTTGCTGGTAATATATATATATATTTTTATTGAAAACCGAATTTTGCTTCTTATTTCGTCATTACAAGCTACGTCGATATTCCTTCTTAGCTAATTCACTTGATAACATTATGGGAAAATTGAAAATATGGCAACTCCTCTCTTGCTCAGATACAATTTGTATTTTTACTTAATTATCCATACTGGCTAATGATTATAACTGTGATTCTGTTCCAACCATTAATTCATACTTTGTTGTGCCCCTGGCCTGAGAGGATGGAAGTTAAATATGTAGATAGATGTCGAAGGCTAATGTTAAATAGCTAACGTTGACCATGAATGGAAGCGATGCTAGCGAGCAAGCATTTTAGCCAGATAGCCTTGGACAACAAAACATAAAAGCGGGTACTGTATGACAGAGTGATAGAGCATTTCATCAACATGCAAGAGAGGAGGATGACATTAGCTTTTCTCTAAAAGTAAGTTGAGTCAACATGTGTTTCTACTTGCACGAACACACACACACACACACACACACAAATCAGGACTATGGACATGGCTTCCCAAGTGATTTTACACACGCACTGCTACTGGAAATCGCACAGATTCGCACTCATCACGAGTTGATTCCCGTGCAGCACCGTTATGTAATCGTACTTTGACCCTCCTCGCTCCCACTAGCATGTAAAAAAACAAGGTGGGATCGGAAGTGTTATGGAAAGAGGCAAAATAAAGAGAAAACACAAAGGCACATATTCAGGCGGTGGGGACCGGGAGGGAAGGGAGAAAAACATCAACATGGCACAGCCAGAAAAGCATTACAAGGTGTTTTTCCTAGCAGTGATTGCTTTGCTGGTTGCCATTTGCCTGGCAGAAATCCCCTGTAAGTAAAATGATGAATGGTTCATTAAATCGATCTGTGTTAGTTAACAACAACAACAACCTCCCAGTGCTAACGTTAGTTATCGAGCTAAACAATAGGAAAACTCACTCTTTTGTCTGAAAGTTTATGCCACAAATGATTGAAATGACTCAATTCGGTGGTTTCATTTCCTCGTCTGGTGGTAAGAAGCGACAGTTGCGGTAGTGACAACAGTAGCTAATGCTAATGCTAACTTAGGGAATCTCCTATCAACTACAACGGTGTGTAGTTAATGTTACCGTGGACAATGTCAGCCGGTTTAGCTAACAGCCCTGTATCACAGCACCGTTTAAACCTCCCGGCTCCTCGGGGAGAGTTATTTATTCCACTTCTAGGAGAAGCGGATTAATAAATCACATGATATCGGGAGAGTGTGAAAGCCATAACGTCATGCCTCCCTCCCTCCCCTCTGTCGAGGTTCAGTAACTAGCGGCAGTCTGAAGGCTGTTGACTTGAGCCTAGTCTTGGCTAGCTAGCTACCGATCACATTGGTTTAGAGGCTGACTTCCTGGTAAGTACTGTGCATGCCAAAATGAGGACAGTGATATTTGAAGGATAGTCTATACAGCGGGAGTTTATTTTTTATTCGAGGTAAACGGTTGTCAACAACGAGGAGAGTAGTGGTCACTAAGCAGCTACTGCAGTGGAGGCCTGTACTGATGGACCACTGTACACGGTCTATCTAGACTAGAAATGTGTGTCTCAGCGTAAATATAAGCCTCTATGTACGCCACTGCTCATCAAAGACTGTGTGACTATTCTTATCAGATCTGCGGTCTCTCTCTGTCTCTCTCTCTGTCTCTCTCTCTCTCTCTGTGTCTCTATGTGTGTCTCTCTCTGTCTCTCTCTCTGTCTCTGTGTGTGTGTTCTCCAGTATGCCACCCCCGGCATAAGACTGCAGTAGTAAAGATGGACGAGGCCTCTCTCACTGTGAACAATGAGCTGGACGCTGAGATGGTCGTGAGCTGGCTATCAGACCACTGCTATCAGGTAAGACTGACCTTTACTGTTGTATCTATCACACACACACACACACTGTTGTCGTCATTGTACTCCTGTGCTCCAGTGTGTGTACCAGCCCCTGGGTGTGGTGCCAGCGGGCCCTGGACCAGGCTTAACCAGCTCAATGGACTTCACCGTGGGCACACAGCATGGCATCACCCTGCAGCTCAACAGCAGCCCCGTCAGCCTGGAACTCTGCACGTAAGTACACACACACACACACACCACTGTGAGCCTGGACCTATCAACCCTACCACTACTAACTAACTAACCAACTACCACTCCTGGCCCTATGTCCATACCCTATATAGTGAACTACTTTAGACCAGGGCCCTATTCCCTATATAGTGAACTACTTTAGACCAGGGCCCTATTCCCTATATAGTGAACTACTTTAGACCAGAGCCCGATTCCCTATATAGTGAACTACGTTAGACCAGAGCCCTATTCCCTATATAGTGAACTACTTTAGACCAGAGGCTGATTCCCTATATAGTGCACTACTTTAGACCAGAGCCCGATTCCCTATATAGTGTACTACTTTAGACCAGGGCCCTATTCCCTATATAGTGAACTACTTTAGACCAGGGCTCTACTAAAGTAGTGCACTATATAGGGAGAAGGATACCGTTTGGGACTCACACTTTTATTATAGATC